>NW_027332081.1:0-300000 GCF_048418815.1 Hemitrygon akajei
AAGTTGAAGAACTGAAAATAAATGAAAAGGGAAATATCAAACTCAAATCACAGCTGTGAGTTTCATTGTGACAAGGATCAACTCTACAGCCAATTTATAACTGTAAGACAAAAATTCTAATGGCTAATTTAGCCCTGCTTCGAGCTGCATGCAATTAACCTTCTGCTGTTTCTAGAGAGAAAAAAAGAAACAAAACAAAACAAAAAATTCTTGGAAGACTCCGTGAGGGAAAAGGAGGAAGAAAGTAATTCACAGCGAAAACAAATGTTAGAATAAATATTGCAGATATATCAGTGAGTTCTTGGGATACGACTGGACAGAGGGTGAACATGATTGTTGTTATATAGCACTGAGGGATTGGATACACGTTTGGCAGAGTTTGAACAGGATTGTCGATATATATCCTCAAGGTGGGGGATACAGACTGGACAGAGGTTGAACAAGATGGTTGATATATATCATTGAGGTGGTGGCATACGGACTGGACAGAGGTTGAACAAGATGGTTGATATATATCATTGAGTTGGTGGGATACAGACTGGACAGAGGTTGAACAAGATGGTTGATATATATCATTGAGGTGATGGGATACAGACTGGACAGAGGTTAAACAAGTTGGTTGATATATATCATTAAGGTGGTTCGATACAGACTGGACAGAGGTTGAACAAAGTGGTTGATATATATCATTGAGGTCGTGGGATACAGGCTGGATATAGGGTGAATAGATGTTGAAGGAGGAATGGGCAGAAAAATGGTAGCTGGAGTTTAATGCGGACAGGTGTGAGGTGTTGCACTTTGGAAGGTCAAACCAAGGTAGAACATACAAGGTAAATGGCAGGACACTGAGGAGTGCAGAAAAATAGAGGGATCTGGGAGTACATATACATAATTCCCTAAAAGTGGTGTCGCAAGTATATAGGGTTGTAAAGAGAGCTTTTGTTACATTGGCCTTTATAAATCAAAGTATAGAGTAAAAGAGTTGGATTGTAGTGGTGAAGTTGTATAAGACATTCGTGAGACCGAATTTGGAATATTGAGTGCAGTTTTGGTCACCTAATTACAGGAAGGATATTAATAAGTTTGTAACAGTGCAGAGAGGGTTTACAAGGATGTTGCCAGGACTTGAGAAACTGAGTTATAGAGAAAGGTTGAATAGGTTAGGACTTTATTCCCTGGAGCGTAGGAGAATGAGGGGTGATTTGATAGAGGTGTTTGAAATTATGAACGGTATAGATAGAATGAATGCAAGCAGGCTTTTTTCCATTGAGGCCAGGGGAGAAAAAAACCCCGAGGTCATGGGTTAAGGGTGAAGGGGGAAAAGTTTAAAGGGATCACGCAGAGAGTGGTGGGAGTGTGGAATGAGCTGCCAGATGAAGTGGTGAATGCGGGCTCACTTTTGACATTTAAGAAAAACTTGGACAGGTATATGGATAAGAGGCGTTTGGAAGGGTATGGTCAGGTGCAGGTCAGTGGGACTAGGCAGAAAAATGGTTCGGCACAACCAAGAAGGGCCAAAAGGCCTGTTTCTGTGCTGTAATGTTCTATGGTTCTATGGAATGCATTTAGGTATTTGCCCCTTAGTTTTGGTAAGGTCATGAATTTAGGGTGACAAGTGAAATACTTAAGGGGAATCAGAGCGGGAACTATTTCACTCAGAGTGAGGGGTGAATGTGGAAGCAGCTCCCAGCGGAACTGATAGATGCGGGTTCAATTGCAGTGTCTAAGAGAAGTTTGCGTGGGTACATCGTTGAGAGAAGTATTGAGGCTGCAGTTTGTGTGCAGGGGATGAGTTCAGGCAGAGAATGTGACGGACTAGATGGGCTGAAAGGACTGAGCATTCTACGTGAGTCCATTTCCCAGAAAACACAAATCATTCCAAGCTAATGTTTTAAAAAGCTACAAAATCAAGAAACATTTTTAAGCTAATGAACCTAAAAAAGAAATAACAAACAACATCACATGCCATGAGATTCATTGGGACAAATATTAATGCTGCAGCCATTTTGTAACGGTGAAACTAAAAACTGTAATGGCTGCTTTCAGCCTTTAAGACCATAGATATAGGAGCAGAATTAGGCCATTTGGGCCATTGCGTCTGCTCCGTCATTTTATCGTGACTGATACATTTTTCTTCGGCCTCAGTTTTCTGCCTTTCCCCAAACTTCTGCCTTTCTCCCGATATCTCCACCTTAAATCTACACACAAACGGCCTCCGCAGCTGCCTGCGGGAAAGAAATCCACAGATACACCACTCTGATTAAAGAGATTCCGGCTCATCACCGTTCTAAAAGGGCGCCCCTCCTATCTGAAGCTGTGACCTCTGGTCTTAGACTCTTCCACCAGAGGAAACACCCCCTCCACATCCACTCTATCAAGGCTTTTCACCATTTGATACGATCCATTATGGCACCCCTCAGTCTTCTGAATTCCAGTGATTAATTGACCCAGAGTCATCAGACGCTCTTTATCTGACAAGCCGCTGAATCCTGGAACCATTTTCGTGAACCTCCTTTGAACCATCACATGTTTCAGCACATTCAGTCTATGATAAGCGATGCAGAACTGTTCACAGCATTCCATGTGAGTCCTCACCGGTGCTTTATGAAATCTCAACATTACTTTCTTGTTTTTATATTCTAGTCCTCTTGAAATGAATGTTAACATTGCATTTGCCTTCCTCACCACTGACTCAATCTGCAAATTAACCTTTATGGAAGCCTGTACCATATCTCCCCAGTCCCTTTGCGTCTCAGTTGTTTGTATTTTCTCTCCATTAAAAACAAGTAGTAAACCATTTCATTTCTTCTGCCAAAGTAAATGTCCAAACCTTTCCGGACACAAAATTTAATTTGCCACATATTTGCGCGTCCTCCTAATCTGTCCTAAATCCTTCTGTAGCCTCTCTACTTCCAGGAAAC
This sequence comes from Hemitrygon akajei, assembly GCF_048418815.1. Lineage (NCBI taxonomy): Eukaryota > Metazoa > Chordata > Chondrichthyes > Myliobatiformes > Dasyatidae > Hemitrygon > Hemitrygon akajei. The sequence continues at coordinate 2,922 of NW_027332081.1, forward strand.
TACCCGGCCCTCCACCTCTCTTCATATCCTCTGCAAACATTACTACAACCATCAATTTCATCATCCAAATCATTGACATATAAGGCAAAAATAATCGGTCCCGTCACAGACCCCTGTGGAACACCGCTAGTCACCGGCAGCCGAACAGTAAAGGCTCGCTTTATTCCCACTCCTCGTCTCCTGCCAAACGACTAGTGGTCTGTCCATGCGAGAGTCTTTCCTGCCATACCCTAGGATCGTAGCTTATACTTCTTACCTTACCAGGTGTTGCATTCAAATTACATCTAACTAACAAAAAAAAAAGATTCCTGGAAAACTCATTGAGATTAAATGTGCAAGATAATACTTCACAATGAAGACAAAGGTTACAGGAAACATTGCTCATATACTGTACATCATTGAGGTGGGTACACACGGGCTGGAGAGAGGTTGCACAAGATGTGAGTGAATGAGGAGATGGAACCATGTGGGTGAGGGATCAAGGACACTCACTGGTGGTCATTCAGCAATATACGGGGACTGAATAATAACATAGAAAAAGATCCTAAAATGACAAACCTAGATCAAACAACGATAACTTTGTCTTAGGAACATTGCCCCTCCCCAAACCTTATCAAAGCGCCACAGAAAGTATCCCATCCGGATACATAACGCCTTCATAAGGCTACCGCTCTACCCTTGACTGCAAGGAACTGCAGGAAACTGTGGGCACAGCTGAGGACATGACAGAAACCAGACTCCCCTCCCTGGACTGTGACTGCACTTCCCATTGCATCAGTAAAGCAGGCAGCATCAAAGATCCTCATAACCCTCGCTATTCTCTCTTCTCAGCCGGATCAAAGATTTAAAATAACATTGAAAACACAGAGCACCAGGCTCCAGGAAACCTTCCAGACTGCTGTTGAAAGCACATTGAATGTTCCCCGGTGATAAGTTAGACTCTTGACCTCACTGTCTAACTCGATGTACACTGTACACTTCTGAGAAGCCCAGATAACTGGAAAAGGCTTATTTCTCGCATTTAATAGGGTTATAAAACCGGAACCATTGGCTGCGCTTCAGCAAGTCGGAACAGTGGCATGGATTCAACAAAAATAAACACAGCGATGGCCACCCAAAACGAGAGGCCGTGAGAGATCTGGATCTCACTGCCTTGTCTGAACGGGTGAAAGATGGATCTACTCAGACAGATGGAGCAGTGTCCCGAAGGTGCGATTACTCGGTTTAACTTCTCTGTCTGCAAGAACACAACAGGTGGAAGGGCCGCTTCCCGCGCCCTGGAATGATGTAAAACAATTGTAGACACCGGCTATCGATCCAGGTGAGGTTTGGACCCGATGCGGGGCCAAGAGATGAAGGTAAAGTTCCCGGGTTAAACCTCAATGGATGAGTGCAGTCTCGGTATCATCACCCCATCACGCTCCCAGGACCAGGGCAAGAGGGGCTGAGCGGCGGCTCATCTCAGTCTGAATGTTGTGAATGTCCCCCAACACAGACCGACCCCGGCAGGTTCTGTCCAGCAAGCGCAGAGAGGCCGCCAGATCGGGGAAGTTAACTGGGTACATTACCTTACATCAGACGTCCACACTCGGGACCGGCCTCAGTACTCACCGATGAGAACTTGTTTTCACGCCCGGACAGTGAACCCTCCCCCGGATTCCCGACTCTGGGGGTGATGGTCGTCTCCTAATCCGGATCCTATAGACGATCCGCCGCCGCCGCCGACCCGCTTCAACACAGAACTGATGGAAAGTCAGGACTGTAATTTATGTCATCAGAGCCCGGGGCGGAGCCTTGGAAACAAGGCAGATCTGCGGTAAAATGGGAGCGGGAGAAGGGTTCACGTGACTTTCACATACATGTACGTCCATGATCTTTTGCAAAATTTTGCAATTTTCGCCGTCAGCTGAGATTCTAACAACAAAACCTTCTTAAGAATAGGCGAATATATCACAGATCTTGTAGCTAAGTTTGGATTGTGATGAGATCTGAAGGATTATTATAAAGTGGACTGATCCTTTAAACGAGAGAGAGAGAGGGAGCGAACAGCTTGTGTGCTAATTCAGCAGCAGAGACAGAAAGTCTGTGAGTTGCCTTAGAAACTGAAAGGCGGAACTATGTGATGGACAGCTCGTGTTCAGCACTTGGAGATATATGCAAGATCAGTTGACTTTTTAATCAGACACACACCAGAGACACACAAGACACACCACAGGAGACACACACCAGAGACACACAAGACACACCACAGGAGACACACGACTCCAGAGGCAAGGAGGACACTGTTGAGCTTTGTGTACCCACGACAAGGGTGGGGTTTTTGCTCACAGTGTGGACAGAGGGGTGACCGGTGGAGAGCTATCGGTGTGTTTAACCCTGGTCTGGGGTTGATAAATTCACCACAGAAGACGGCATCCCCTTCTTGTGGTCACAGTCGGTGATTGTAAGTTTCGGGAGCAGGAGGAGGACGTGAGGATCGGCATCGGCACTGGAAGATATAGCAACACTTTAACTCTCTCTCTCCAACTCTACTCAAACCAAATTCCAGAACTGAACTGATTACTTACCATCCAACCGTGAGACTGTATCACCCAATCACCTGAGCTGGGGAAGCTTATTTACTCACCTATATATGTGCATAAACTCTGCTAACCTGTTTACTTCATCTCGTTTCATCTTACTTTATTCACGTAGTTACTAATAAAATAGAGTTTATAACGGAAAACTCAGACTCCAGGTGTGTCCAATTCTGCTGGTTCTTTTTAACGCGTTACGGGCTACGTAACAAATTGGGGCCTCTGTCCGGGATATGAGCAAATCGGGCGCTCGTACTGGAGATGAACAAAAATCGGTGGGAGCCATTCTAAAATTTGTTGGGTGCTTGATTGACTAGTTGATTTGATTGGGGAACTTCCCTTTCGATTTGTGTGAGTGGATTATCAGCAGAAATGGAGTTTCAGGTTAATACGTTTGTGGCAGAACCAACCCAGGAGGCGTTGGATGATGCTAAGAGGGATGTACTGTTGGGAATTGCTCGTAAGTTAAAGGTTAAGGTGACCACTCGCATGAAGAAGGCTCAGATACAGCTGTTAATAGCACAGCATTATGTAGCCGAGGGGAAATTTGAAGAGGAGCTGTTGGAAATGTTTGCTGAAGGTGAAGTACTTACTGAGGCTGAGGTTCACCTTCAGTTAGCAAAATTGAGGTTTGTGTGTGAGTTGAAATTAAAACATCTCGAGGCTGAAGAGACAGAGAAACAGAGCCAGTTCGAGAGGGTGATGTGGGAGCGACAGGATCAGGCGTCAGGTCGGGGTAACGAGTTGGTGGTATCGTTTAATATCAGCCAAGAAATTAAGTTAGTACCACCACTTGATGAAGCTGAGGTCGACCGGTATTTCCTACACTTCGGAAAGGTGGCCAAGACTCGGAAATGGCCGAGGAACGAGTGGGCTATCTTGTTACAAAGTGTGTTGAAGGGGAAGGCTCAGCAGACGTATTCTACCCTGACACTTGAACAGTCAAAGAATTATGATACAGTGAAAGACGCAGTGCTTAATGACCATGAGTTGGTTCCGGAGGAGTATAGACAAAAGTTCAGAGAATTGACAATGTCCGGAAGCCAAACTTACATGGAGTTTGCCCATTAGAAACAGTTGTACTTCAATCTTTAGTATACCTCGGAAGGGGTAAATAAGGGGTTGGACAGCTTGAAAGAGCTGGTTGTGATTGAAGAATTTCAGAAGTGTGTTCCCGATGATGTAAGGGCATACCGAGATGAAAAGGATGTCATTACCTTGCGGGAGTCTGCTAGATTAGCAGATGAGGTTGTTTTAACCCACAAGGTTGAGTTTACTCCGGAAGGGAGTTTCCCAGAGAGTAGCTGGGAGGATCAGGGTAACCTGGAATTTGAAACTGCGACTGGTATTGAAAGCCTAGAAGAGGCTGCCGTCCCGATTGCCTGTGTTCAGGTTGTTGAGGCACCAGTGATTTTCCAGGGTGTTGAACCTTGTACGGAAACTCAGTTAAGGTCTGAGGTGTCTTACTCGGTTGAAAAGGAATGCAGTATTTTTGAGTCAGATGGACTTGGTTCGGTGAATAAAGGGTTAACCTTGGTGCCAGTGGAAATTGAGGATTCTCAGTCATTTGTGTTAGACGCTGTTCTAAAAGTCGGTGATGAGTTAAAAGTTGGTGATGTGAATTTTATTAGAAATATGGAGAAAGGTGCTGTTTCTGGATTTTGAATACAGAACTTAGGAAGTTTGGACTAGTTTCACGACCTTTGACCCTGCTTCCTGGACAATGTCCTGTAAAAGTATGTGAAATTCTGTTGAATTTTGTTTTCGCAGTAGGAAGTAAACACCTTCAAGTTTGTGGAGTTGTTTTCACGATTGCAATGTGGAGAGAAAGGATTGTTTTGGTTTTGAGAGACCACCTGACCGGGTTACTATGGAGACGAGTCAAGCTGAAAGTCGAAAGAACAGAATGGATGGGTTGTTTGGGAATTTTCATAATGTAAACATGGTCTTCGTAAGCTTAGTAATGGTACTGGGTTTGGTAAATATTAGGTTGGCACCTATCCAGCGTGAAGTTTATTCAGCAGTACAGCTAACAAGCAAGCTTGTGTCTGACGACACACGCACAGATACTGATGTGAACCTCACATGCGCAGTAGCCCGAAACATGTCTAAAAAAAGCTGCTGACGCAGTTAGCAAAGACAGGGGTTTAATTTATGAGAATTTGTCACAGACTTTTCTGCCGTCCATGTTGCATCAGGATGTGGGTAGTAAGGAGGGTAAGAAAGGTTTGTCCTTGTCCAGGGATGAATTTATAACGGAACAAAGTCGAGATTCTGAAATTGCTGCGTTGAAGAAGACAGCTCTCACAGGAGAGGAGGTTCAGAGACAGTCAGCAGGATATTATCTTAAGGATGGGGTGTTACTGAGGAAGTGGAGATCACCTACTGTGCCTGCAAGTGAGAATTGGGCCATTGAACATCAAGTTCTGGTCCCGAAAGTTTACAGGGCTGAGATTTTAAACATGGCTCATAGTATGCCTTTAGGTAGACACTTTGGAGTGAGGAAGACAGTAAACAGGATTATGAAGGAATTCTACTGGCCTAATTTAAGGAAGCACGTTGTGAACTTTTGCAGGACTTGCCATACCTGTCAGGTTGCGGGAAAACCTAATCAGGTGATCCCAGCGGCACAACTTAGACCGTTACCTGCTTTTGGTGAACCTTTTTCTAGGGTCATAGTGGATTGTGTTCGCCCATTGCCAAGGACTGCAGCTGGTTATGAGTATTTGTTAACCATCATGTGTGCGATGTCTGGGTACCATGAAGCGGTGCCTCTCAGGAACGTCAAGGCCAAGACTGTGGTAAAAATACTTAACATATTTTTCACGCTGGTATGTCTACCTAAAGAAATCCAATCTGAAGTAACTTTACTTCGAAAACATTCCAGGGGATAGTTAAAGAATTGAGAGTTAATCACATTGTGTCACCTTTGACCCTACTCAGAGAGCAATGATCAAATCAGAATGTGAGTAGGTGCGTGCTTAGTTACGTTTCCGAATTCAGGGACAGACTTAAAAAGGCTTGTGACGTTGTGAAGCAGAATTCACAGCACTCTCAGATAAACATGAAACAGGGGTATGACAGAAGAGCGAGGGAGCAGAGATATCGTGCTGGAGAAAGGGTCCTGATGCTGTTCCCCATCCTTAACAACCCCCTTCAAGCGAGATTTAGTGGATCATATGAAATAATTAAGAAAATTGATCCTTTAAATATGTTACTAGGACTCCTGAGCGGTGAAAGGCTACCCAGCTCGTCCACTTAAATATGATCAAGCGTTATCATGACCCGGACCCTGCACCTGTGAGTACGGTCGGTGTGTTTAACCCTGGTCTGGCGTTTATAACTCCACCACAGAAGATGGCATCCCCTTTTCTGTGGTCACAAGGTGGTGACTTTTAAATAAGTTTCGGGAACAGGAGGACGACGTGGAGGATCGGCATCAGCATTGGAAGATAAACCAACACTCTAACTCTCTCTCTCCAACTCTACTCAAACCAAATTCCAGAACTGAACTGATTACTTACCATCCCACCGGAAGACTGTATCACCCAATCACCTGAGCTGGTGAAGCTTGGGTACACACACACACACACACACACACACACACACACACACACACACACACACAAATATATATATATATATATATATATATATATATATATATATATATATAGGTATACGCACATATAAACTCTGCTAACCTGTTTACTTTATCTCGTTCTATATTACTTTATTCACGTAGTTACTAATAAAATAGAGTTTATAACGGAAGACTCAGACTCCAGGTCGTTCTGCTGGTTCTTTTTAACCCTGCCGGGTGATTGACTGGGTGAAGGAGGAGGTTAAACGCCAGCTTGGAAACACATGGAGTGAAGCTGGTAAAAGGAGCTTCCTGAACACATTGCACTACCTGTTTGAGTCTCAGAATCGTGGACTGGCTCAGGTCGCTCTGGGATCTGTGGAATCACTTTCATTCCGTGGAATAGCACTGACTCCGATTGACTGCGCGGTCCTGTCTCATGTCATCGGACTCTGTGATACAATATAACACCTTGACCTGGGAAACTGCCTCATTCAGTGTGAAGGAATCCAGCGGCTGGGACCCGGGCTGCACAAGTGCCAGGAGTTGAGGTAACTTGACTTGTCTCTTCTTTTAAACTGTGAAACCGTTCCATTGTGTTGTTTCAATGGAAAGGAATTTGGATAAAACTGTAGAAAATCAGATTAAGAAGAATTGTGACAAATGCCCAGGGGATTGGTCAATAACTCCCCAAGGACGGGAAGGTTCTGTGGTTCCTTGTGAAGGGATCTTGGAGACTTCATCAGATCAGTGAAAAACGGCCATTGGTTTAATGGTGGTAAATCATAGGAATGGCCGTGTTTCTCACTGCCTGTGACACGTCCATTGACAATATACCTTCTCACTGTTACTGACACCCAGACCGACACTGACTGCAGCAGGTGGGTCAGAGATTCACACCCCCTTCCCGGTGAGGGACAAGAGCTCGTCAGCAGACTGTCCCAGTGAGAAGGAAAGAAATACCATTGTGAGATTGTACTCTCCTGCCCTTCCCCGTGTGTGACTATCACCATCAGTCCACCTGTGTGACTTTGCTCACTACAAGATACCCAGAATCCATGGGCGCATCTCCTCTCCCGATTGTGGGCCTTAGGTCACACCCACCCCTCCAGAAAAATCTTTTTCTGCGTCATCCGGTCTGTTGGATTATCTTTCCCCATCGGTATACTGCTGCGGGATCTCTTTTCCCCATCCCCTTGCTCCTCTGTGATCTCTCTTCCCCATCCCCTTTCTCCTGTGGGATCTCTCTTCCCCATCCCCTTTCTCATGTGGGATCTCTCTTCCCCATCCCCTTTCTCCTGTGGGATCTCCCTTCCCCATCTCCCTTCCTCATGTGGAATATCTTGTCCGCATTCCCGTCCCACGTTCTTGTTCTGTCCTCCCCTATCTTTTCCTCAGATGGAGTGTTTTCCACCTTATCTCATCGACACTTCCCCATTCATAAGTCTTACTCACTGTGGGCCTGCCCTTTTGACCCTTTCACAACAGGAACACTTTTGTAACAATCGGGGAATGAGACAGAACATAAGGAGTTTACAAAATCACATTTGCCGACTAAATTGCTGCATTCCGTGAATAACATGGAAATGGACAGTGAGGGACATTGACAGTGATGAGAACTCTGATTAGTGATTTACTGAAGTGTTTAACGTTCTTGAACTATCCGAGTGAGAGAAATTCCCTCCGACGAACGGTTTCAATTACTTTGTTCTTCAATTTGTCTGTTTGTGTTTAGATTTGGGAAGAATAAACTGGAAGATTCAGGAGTGAAACTAGTGTTTGCTGCTCTGAGGAACCCGGAGTGTAAAATACCGAAACTGGGGTAAGTACCAGACTGTGGGAGATTGTGTTTACGGTGACCGTCAGTTCCATAGTAACAAGATGAAAACACTGCGACGGCCTAAGAGTAGATCTTAGATATTCTATTCATTAATCAGTTGAATAACTGACTTGAGCGGATATTTCGCTGCGCTGATGAACTGGTCTCTGAACGTGGACTGAGTTACCCCATAAATAAACGTGTTTGTGCAGCAACTTAATAACATCAGCATGATTCCAGAATGTTGAAGTATGTATTCCGAATGGTTGTAATTATTTGGATCCAATCCAGCAATGGTGTAATAAAGGAATTCAGCAACATTCACCGACCACAGGATGATGAAGCTTCCGGAGATGGTGAGGAGTAAGATCACAGACCTCCTCCTGCTTTCCATCTCCGGGTCACTGCGGTTCTCCGCCTTGCTCTGACCCCTCAGCCCCTTACGGACGCGACTTGTCACCAAAATATGTCTGACTGTCAGAACGTTGAACAGTAGTATTAACAGGAAAGGGAGTAATGGCGTTAGAATTGTGGCAAACCAGTCATATCCCACCCACCCGGGATACGTATAGTAGCCCGGCTTTATAAGACAGTCCCAGGGTATATTGTCAATCACTTTCACAGAGTGATATATGAAGAAGTCGGGCACATTTTTAACACAGATCAGAACGCCGGTTGTTGTCAGAACCACAGCCGCAGTTTTCCCGGTGCAATACTTCGCTTTCCGCTTCGGACAACAGATGGCGACAAACCGATCAAATGTAAACATGACGGTGAACCAGACAGAACAGTCAGTGGCTGCCTGTCCCAGTGCACCGATCACACTGCACACGGGGGTGATGTCCAGGAAAGTCCCGGGGAAGTAATAATAACTGATCCGCCACAATATGACATTAAAGATGATGGTTAGTAGATCCGCCGTTGCCATGGCCAACAGGTAGCGAGTGGTGCAGGTGGAGAGGCCGCACTTTCCCCGGGACAGGATCGCAATCGCCACTAAATTCACTGGGGGAACAGCAAACAGAATGAGTGAATTACTATCTCACCGATCAGTGGGTCTCAGGGCAGAGACCAGCTGGAAATTGAGAACAATCAAACTGTGCAGACATCTCATTTCTGGGGGATTTAAAAGGAGTAATGCGGGAATCTCAGATCCCTCTCACGAATGCATGCGGGGTGAACGGAGAAGGTACTCGATACTGGAAAAGGAACAGGGTTTGGGAAGGAGGCGTTATCAACGGATCGCCGAGACCGCTTGAGAGAAATCAATATAAATCTCCCCCCGTCAGGTTTTGGACTGATGTGTAAAACCTGGGTACCTCGGCAACTTTCTCAGCGATGCTGATTACCGCGTTCCTGTCACCTATGTCCTGGCACTCTCACTGTGCAGCGAAGTCCCGCTCCCTCCACCTCTGTCCATCTACAAAGTTCAAAGCACATTCATTTCCGCCGTTCCAATGCCTGCGTCTCCTTCTTGACTCCCCGTTTATCACCCGCACACAGCACACCGCCCCCCACCTCCGCTTGGATGGCTTCTTTTAAATTCCGCAACTACCCTTGGCCGGGGTTCCTTCACACGCTCTCAACGAATCCGTTCACAATGTTTCAATTTTCGTTTTTGAGGTTTATGCTCGACCCGCTGAACTTTAAAGTATTTAGCACGCTGGTGCTTATATCATCAAAGACAGTGTAGGTACTTCAAAAGATCTGCCTCGTTTGGGGTCGCTCCGAATTACTTCAGCATTATTCTACATGTTTCAAAGCATATTGTACAAGAACGGAGTATCGCGTGCACCTTACCCCATCTGACCCCTAACGGACACCGCTGGGCTTGCTCTTAACTCCTGCTTCACTTCACGGATAACAGGGCGTGGGAATAAACCCTGGTACAAAACACGCACACAGGCCCTTACTTGACTTATATTCGGAGTCTGACTTACAAATGCAATCGACCACTCTCCCCTGAATCTCAAAGTCCATTCGCTTCCCGCGTTCACTTCAAATTGGCAGGTATTTCTTTAATCAGAGCACAATACCTTGAATTTTGAATTTAAAGCACGTTGCTCTAATGAAACGGTATAAAACCAAATAGCCGTAAAGGTCGCGAGCGCGCTTGATTATCGGGGTTTACTTGACTGCGATTTTGCATTGATAAATCACAACTGCCTGCTATGAATCTACAAAATGAACCCATCTACCCGATCTTCCTCTCGACGGCCGCTTCAGCTGCCGGTTTACTTCCAGCGGAAGCCATGAATTAAAAAGCAAGGGAACTTCTGAACGAACGCAGAGATTGGTCGCAATGTGAACACCGCACTCTCTGACACTCCGACATCACAGCGCTGTCGGTCACTGAACGAGTCCACGGACCGCGCACACAAAACTTAAAATGTTAATTTGCTTGTGTTCTTACCAGGAACACCGATCACGGCAATGACCAAGTACCATATCTTCCTCACACGGTAAATGGTTTCACGCATGCTGTCTGAGATTCACCCTGTCTTCTAGCGGTCCGCGATCTCGCTGGAGAAACTTTGAGCTGACGGATCTCCACGCTCATTCATTAATACTCGCTCCATCACACGAACTATTTAATATCACACAAGGCTGACGAGTTTTCCAACTGCTGGGGTTAAAGTAAACATGATGTCATTTAAGTAAACTCCCAATAGTGATGAAATATGAATAGCTTGACACGAAAATACAAAATCTCAAAGATAAAGAAATGACGATTGCAGAAGTCAGTGAATGTTGTTGTGAAACAATCTCAGACGCATCTCTCGGTTTCATGATTGTTATTGTTGATCTTGTCCATTCCGAGGATCAATGGACTTTGTCACCATAGACCAATGTTATACTGTCAAAGGGGTGTTCTATTTCACTCTGGGAATTGTCTCGGTTTTAGATCTTGCAATAGAAATATAAAATAAAGAATAAGATGTATGTACGTTCCTGTAACATAGTGAAGAACCTTAAACTAATATCATTGTTTATTCTGTTTTTATGTTCCTAATATCCCACCTCGATTTACTTATGCATTGAATGGTCTGAACAGAATGGCTCATGAGAAGAGCCCTTCATTCTCTCTAGATACTCGTTGCAATAAATATCCAATGGGCCATCTGTTGTGGGATTAAATTAGTCATTTTTCAGCTAGTCAGGGAAGGGCAGACAGTGGTCAATATTGAGGTACGAGTTTACCTTCCATGGGTGAGTATGGCTGGGATTTTCACAAAGAGTGTCGAGATTCTCGGGAGTGCTGATGTGGACACGAAGAAAAAAATGGAAGTCCAAACATCAATAAAGGTATGGAAGCAGATTTACAATGGGGACATCCAATATGTTCTGAACAGATGCCGTCACGGACGAGAAAGTCATGATGCAATAATATATAATAGTAGTCTGATTTTCTGCTCCCCGGAGTGATGGATGTGATTGCTGTGGAGTCGCTGCAAAAGTGCTTCACCAGGAAATTGCCGAACATGTAATATTTCCGATATCAGCGGAAAATCTGTCATTCTCTCCTTGAAGCGGAGTACCAGGGGGTGTTACACACAGAAGCTGAACTATTATTAGCAGACATACAGTGGCTTGCAAAAGTCTGGGGCACCACTGGTCAAAATTTATGCTACTGTGAATATTTAAGTGAAGACAAGATGACATGATCTCCAGAAGTCATAAAGTTGAAGTTGAAACTTTTTTTTACAACGTTTTAAGCAAGTTTAGTACATTATTTTTGTTTTGTACAATTTTAGAGTGAAAAATAGGAAAGGAGCACCATTCAAAAGTTTGGGCACCGCAAGGGATTTGAGCTCTGAGATAACTTTGACCAAGGTCTCAGACCTTAATTAGCTTGCTAGGGCTGTGCCCTGCTGACCGAGCCTACTGCACTTTCAGGGTTCACAATGATGTCTCCACTACATTGGAAAATAAAACACAACCTGGATTTGCTCGGACTGCGAGCATGGTTGATCCTGAGCTCATCACAATTTAATGCTTAATCCACTGATATTTGGACTTCTTTCCTCTGTCTGGGGCCTTCTCCACTGCCATCGTATGCATAACATAAATGAGGAGAACGGCATCTCATCTTCCAACTAGACACCTCACAACGATAGGGAACACACTGCTGTTTTTTTCTTATTCCGGCTGAATTACCTTTTGTTGTTACTCCGATGATGCCCACGACCCCCTCCTGCCCCGGTACCATATAATCCTAAATAACGGCCAGTATTTCGCATAAAGTTCCATGCTCTAATTGATCTTTCACCGCCCTGTCATCTCCATGTTGAAAATTGGCACACTTGCACCCTTGACTCAATCCCGTGGGTTAGGGATAACGGGAATTCACTTTCTACAGACTCTGCTACTTTGGAGGTGTTCTAACAATCTTTCTCTTTCACACCTTGGAATGACATCGTAGCGATACACAGTTTTGGGAAAAATAAAGTTGTCTACATTGTCAAATGCCTGAAGCCAAACCAGGCCTATCTAGGGCAGTGGGTAAAGTGGAGGCATTGGTTGACGTGCGAACACGAGGAAATCTGCAGATGCTGGAAATTCAAACAACCACACACACAAAATGCTGGTGGAACACAGCAGGCCATGCAGCATCTATAGTGAGAAGCGCTGTCGACGTTTCGGGCCGAGACCCGAATTGACGTGGTGTAATGACAGGTGAATCATCCTCGAGGATGAAATGTACATTGTGGAAAGCGACTGTGTTATAAATGAAGAGTACATACCTGTGCGTGTGCGCCCATTAAGTTTACCCGCCACAAAGAGTCAACGCATGGGAAGGTAATACTGGGGGAAAGTAATCCACGCTGGCCGGGCGCTCCTCGACACACGGATATAACCTTCAAGAACCCAACTTTGGGTCATTCACTTCCGCGATGGCTGGTCTCCACAGAGTTGTCGCTGCGTGTACTCCTGAAAACCTCTATTCCTCTCTTTCCCTTATCACATTAATCTAATAGCTTTCAATTTCGTGGACTCAAACTTTATGGCCCTTTCCCCCGACATGTGATCTTGGTAACTGATTTTGTCCTTCCCAACTCAAGCTGGTTCAAGCCACACACTCGGCGCAGACCACCAGGTCACAGGCTGTTCCTTCTCATCTGAAAATGGTTTGCTTTCGATAATAAAAAAAAAAAAACAACTTATTGTGTCCACCTGTAGTTGTTTTGATGAAGCCATCCCTGAGAACGGACCTCCATTCCTGCGATCACATGGCAAGAACAAAAGCATCTTCTTTGTCTATTTCCATTGCCTTTGCCTCGTTTCTGCTCACTGATTTGCAGATTATGGTTCTCAGAACAACAAATATGTTTGTCTGTCGATATGCATGTCTGCACATCTACCTATCTATCCATGTATCTCTCTATCTATCTGGCCGTCTGCCGGTGTGCCTGTCCTCTGCCTGCCTATTTCTCTGTCTCTTTGTCTGTGTAACTATATATCGTTCATTTACTTCTTCCTAGATATTGTGACTTTGATCAAGGGCACTTCACAAGAGTGCGGACAATGAGAAGCCGTTTTGAATATTTAAATACTTCTTTTCTCAATCTTACCGGATTGATATCCACAAGGTAGATACGCTGTGACATGGGAGTGATGTCAGTTCATCATTCAATTGTCACTTCAAGGGTATTTACAAAGGCCGACCGAATTCCATGATCCAGTGGACAACGAGTCGGCAGAGTGTAATCCCTCACTTGCTGTCCCAGTTTTAACTGTATTGATGATATATTGTTTGTTGGACATGGAGTACAACAATGAAGTGAAGGTTCACGTGAACTGGATGAGAAAATGAAGCACAATGAGTGGACAATCAGATCGAATGAAAATACAAGTTCTCAGCCCTAATGTGGTGTCTGGACATGCAAAGTAATAATGTAAAAGAATGAATGCCGTTCTCCCTTATCAGACTGCCTATTATTGCTGTCATGTTTATTCATGGAAAGTCCCTGCATGAAGTCCTCGTACTGAGCGCTCAGGGCTCAATCGGAAGAGTTGCATTTTTCGTATTACTGTTTGAGATATCGCCAACGGATTGTGTTTGTATCGTTTTGTTAATTTTGAGTCTGAATCTGAGCTAATTCCAGACTTTACTCTGCATTTGAGGTTCATCCTGATCCAAACCTCTCTTGTTACGTTCACAAGATCATACGGCTCCTGTGTCATCCAATCTCAAGATCGCTGTGTCGTTCGTCCCACAACCGATATAAAATTTGACCAGGAAGTGGAGGACTTTTAAGTGGAACCTAATCAACAAACTACTAGTGGCCGCGGACGAAGCAACCTTGAATGACTCCCCGAAAGTCTTTTGAATTTTGGAGGAAAATAAAATGCCCGTGAGAAACACAGACTACTGCAAGTCGAATACGCTGCACAGTAAAATTCTGACGTCAAGATCTAATGTGATAGCTGAAACTATATGTTTGTAATTTTGGACGTTGCGACATCCTGTCTCCACTAGCAATGATTATCAATAATGTTGGACTTGAATTATTTTTACACATTCACCAACAGTAAGATGCTAATCTTGCCATCAAATGCACGTTTTTGTTTAATCGAATCCATAATCACGAAGACTTAACGCAGAGACACGCTAAGATTCCGTTTTAATCGGAGAAGATATACAGATTTTGTTGCTCTACCCCGATGCAGCTTCATGGGGAGTAAATAAATATCCCCGAGTTTAAAAATACGTCAGTCACCTTGTCAAAATGAAATGCAATTATTAGCACCGCGTTTCAATTATAAATTTATTTTTGAATGACGACGTGCTTTATGGTACAGTCTATTGGAAGACAAATCGATGTTTTGCAATCATCTTCCCTAAATATTATTTAGGGATATTTATAATTTATTATATTTATATACTAGTTATATTTATTTTAATTTTTATTTTAATATAATATCATATAATTATAGTATTTATAGTCCTTTAGTGGATTTATTTAAATTAGTAACGCTATTTTCTTCACCTCTGAGACTAGTGAATCCCGAAAAATCTGCAGGTGGTTGTGAGTGACAGTATTATGGACACTTGGTTATGGAAATGTGTTTGACGTATGAGTATGATTGGCATCTCAGGCTTACCGGGTCCGAATGCGCTGCTAAAGAGGAAATTACGTGAGGAAGAGAGTTGCATAACCGACTGCGGCGAACATGACAGGACTTGAGAGGGAGGATTTCACTTTGAATGCGACGAACAGATGGTCCTCTCGGATCAATTTAAACAGGGATGACCATATTCAGAGTTCAAAGTAAATTCATTACGAAAGTAGCCACATGTCACCATATAGGTGGAAACGACTAGCCACATTTTTGCGGGCATACTCAAATAAATCCTGTAACTATAACCGAATCAATGAATGTCCGCACCAACAGCGCTAAGCGAATAAGTGCAAAATACAACAAAATGTGCAAATACAAACATAGTAAATAATAAGAATAATATAGGCCCTCCTTGAGAGCATTGCAATTCTGATAAGAAGAGTAAACTACTAAATTTAAGTGAGAGCACATCCTAGAAAAGTCAAAAGTTTCAAAGGTTTCAAATGCAGAGTATACTTAATGTCGGAGGAATGTGTACAATATACATCCTGAAATTGTTTTTCTTCAGAACCATCCACGAAAACAGTAGAGTGTCCCAAAGAGTGAATGACAGTTAAATGTTACAACATTCCCCGCAGCTCCTCCCTCCCACGCGTAAGCAGCAGCAAAGCAAAGATCCCACCCTACACCACCCGCAAAAAAAAGATAGGCGCCCCCAGCTAGCATTCAAACGTGCAGCAAAACATCAATAAAGACACAGACTTGCAGTACCCCAAAGACAATTTGTTCACCCGGTGATTCGACATACCACAGGCTCTCTCTCTCCCTAATAAGGGAAAAAGAGTTGGCCCCGAGAATCAAACACTCGCTGATTTATGGTGTTAATAATCTGTTGCTTCACTTTTTCTGCCCAAAGAACTCGGGTCTCTAGGCACACAGCCAAAGGCCAACTTGCTGCTTTCGATCTTCGGCCGATCAGGAGACACCGATTTCCTGTAGAAGCACCAAACTCGAGACCGCCCGCTTCCAGGGCCAGGAAATCCGGAAGCTCCGAAGGCGCCCTGATCTACTAGGCCGAGTGGAAGAACGGCCAGTCGTGAGACCCCAATGGCGCGTCCATTCCCGCGAATAATCGAAGTCAGCGTGTAACATGAGGCCAGGATCTTCAAAATAAACCTAAATGGGAACAAGAGAGATATTAAAGACAGAAACAGAGCTGCTTCCGAAGATGCAAAGAAATGAGACGCCGTTAGACGCCATTTTCTCCTAAGCTACAGCCCCGTAATTACCACTGTTAAAGAAAAAGTGAACCAATGGAAGAGCATGGTTCTTCATGGAAGACATCCCCACTATCTAAGCAAGCTCGATAAATTTAAAAAATGCCAAGAAAAAAAATCATAGACAATCGAAAGCATTACAGGACCCTGTAATCGCTCAACACAATCTGAATATTTGCACAGCCACAATCAAATGCAAACATCGTTCATCTAAATCTGGCTTTAAAATGCAAACCTGGAAATGAAGTCACACCTTACAGGCATACAATTTGATCCATTTTTAGAGTCAAAATACCACAAATTATATTATGTCAGATCAACGTATTGCGG
Source organism: Hemitrygon akajei (assembly GCF_048418815.1). NCBI lineage: Eukaryota > Metazoa > Chordata > Chondrichthyes > Myliobatiformes > Dasyatidae > Hemitrygon > Hemitrygon akajei. The sequence continues at coordinate 19,572 of NW_027332081.1, forward strand.
ATAATAACAGGTCGGTGCAGTAGTACAGGTTAAACAAGCAAGGACAACTTATTTAATAGATCAAGCCATTCCAAACACACATAAAATACAGAAATCAATAAGTGACCAATCCCAAAGAAGAGAACTCGGGGACGCGGATCTCAGTCTAATTTCACAAACAGGCGAGTCTTAACAATCTCCAAATAACCAGCCTTACACGTGTTATATGTTCCTCACACCGGTTAGAAAAGATCAAACTGTCATCGAGATACCCTCACTATATAGCAGTGTCATGGCACCGATGGAGCAGTTGTGTGGTTGCCATCTATTTACTAAACACCTCAAGGAAGTCGGAACACTCGGGGGTGGGGACGTATTTGACATCATCAGACGTCACAGACTCGGTACATTAATGGAAAGTATTCTTGGAGAGTGAATATATAATTTTCTGGACAGACAGGGTCTAATTAGGAACAGTCAACATAGATTAGTGCGTGGAAGGTGATGTCTGACAAATTGAATTTTTGCCACATTTCTTCATAGGCTTTCTACATATTGTGTAAAGAATCCTTCCTGATCACACCTAACGTGGAAGCATTGGAAAGGGTACAGAGGAGATTTACTAGAATGCTGCCTGGTTTAGAGAGTATGGATTATGATCAGAGATTAAGGGAGCTATGGCTTTACTCTTTGGAGAGAAGGAGGATGAGAGTAGACATGATAGGAAGGTACAAGATATTACGAGGAATAGACAGAGTGAACAGCCAGCGCCTCTTCTCCAGGTCACCACCGCTCAGTACAAGAGGACATGGCTTTAAGGTAATGGGAGGGAAGTTTAAGGGGGATATTTGAGGAAGTTTTTTCACTCTGAGAGTGGTTGATGCGTGGAATGCACTGCCTGAGTCAGTGGTGGAGCAAGATACACAAGTGAAGTTTAAGAGTCTACTAGACAGGTATATGGAGGAATTTAAGGCGGGGGGTTATATGGGAGGCAGGGTTTGAGGGTCGGCACAAAATTGAGGGCCGAAGGGCCTGTAATGTCCTGTACTATTCTATGTTCTATGTTCTAACAAACTCCACTCCATCCAAACCCCTAGCTCTAAGGAGATGCCAATCGATATTTGGGATATGAAAATCTCCCATCACGACAACTCTGTTTTTCTTACACCTTTCCAGGATCGGTTTCCCTATCTGCTCCTCGTTATCCCTGTTACTATTGGGCCGCCTATAAAAAACACCCGGTAAAGTTATTGACCCGGTTCGGTATCTACAGAATGGAGTAACGAGCGGCGTCACGGGGAATGACGAGCTTCATGAAGATTTTGCACATTTCCTTGCACACGCAATCTGGACTGAGTCTGTCACTTTAACGTTTATACAGCCTGAGGGTGTTGGGTCGTTACGTTGACAGATATTACTGATACCCGTCTCAGAGACGGCGTATAATTAATAAACACATCCGTAGCCTTCAAATAGAACACAACCCAGAGGTGTTGCTGTTTATATTGGATGGTTTTGATGAATTCAATGACAAAATTGATTTTGCTGACAGCCGAAGAGACAGAGAACCCCAATACACATGCACAGATCCTGAATTCCGGTGCAAGATGTCTGACATTGTTTACAGTTTAATCCAGGGCATGCTGCTCCCAGGGTGTTCAGTGCTGGTGACCACCCGTCCCACTGGGTTACTGACGACGCTGAACCTGAGTGAAATAAACTGGGAGATTCAGGATTGAAACTGGAGTCTGCGTCTCTGAGGAACCCAGAGCGTAAAATACAGACACTGGTGTTAAGTACCAGACTGGGAGATCGCGTTTACAGTCACTGGGTGTTTGACACTAAATGTTAATGTGATCAGTAATTGTGTTACTGATAAGCCCTGTGGATTTGTACCATCTCTTGTCTTTCTGTGTCCTTCACCCTTACTCTCACTCATCTCAAGGGTGTTCAATGTCGGTCTCACTGATTCTGGTGCCAAGGATCTCGCCTACGCTCTCAGTACAATAGGATCACAAACGGACCTGATCCTGAGTGATAATAAACTGCGTGATTCAGGAGTGAAACTGGTGTCTGCGGCTCTGAGGAACACTGTGTGTAAAATACAAAAACTGTGATAAGTACCAGACTGTGGGAGATTTTTTTTACAATCACTGCGTGTCTGAAAGCTGAATATTAATGTCATCAGTAACTGTGCTACTGATAAACACTGGGGATTTTACCGTCTCCTGTCTCTCTGTGTCCCTCACCCTCACTCTCTGTCATGTACAGGCTGAGGGATGTCGGTCTCACAGATTGTGGTGCCGAGGATCTCGTCCCCGCTCTCAGTACAAACCCATCATTGACGGTGCTGGATCTGGTATCAAACTGTCTGACAGATCGATCTGTCCCCACTCTCCACCGCCTCATACTGACCCTCCCAATCGGATGAGTGCTTGTGTTAATAATGTGATAAAATTTCAGCCGATTCGTGGGTTTTCTGGCAATATTTTTCAATTAGTGTTATTGAAACATTAGCCCACTGTCCTGTTACTGACACTGCTGTGTAGTATGTTTATTTCATCTGTATCCTTCCATCTGTTTCAGTCTACAGTACAATCAGTTCTGTCAGAAATGGAAGTAGGAACTGAGAACTCTGCAGGAACCCAGACCCGTACTGAGAGTGAGATTGTGAACATCTGAATGTGTGAACCGTGGTTTGGGATTGGGATATTTTGGCCGCTTCCCCGCCGTCCCCTTTAAAACCGTCCTCCCCTTTAAGTGCGGCGCTCCGGGTTTCATTCCCCACTGTTCCATCGGACCTGGGTCCAGCCGAACGCTGTGACATTGAGGCAGCCCCGCAGTGAGGCTCATTCCTCATCCTCGCATCACTCACGGGGTCAGACACACAGTGAAGCTCATTCGGCCTCGTCTCCTCAGACACTGAGTGAAACTCCCTGCACGTTCCATTTAAGCATTCCGGGGATCACAAACACAATGAAAGTCAGTCCGCATCATCCCATCAAACACTCCCGGGGCCTGACAGAGAGTGAAACACCCTTCGCACCATACTATCCCACACTTCTTTCGTCCGAAACAGAGAGCAGATCCATCCGCATCATCCATCACACATTCCTCAGGGTCAGACGCAGAGTGAAATTCCGTATACACCGTGCAATCACTCACACCCGGGGTCAAAGACTAAGTAACGCTCTTTCCGCATCCTCGCTTCAAACAATCCCGGGGTCAGACACAGAGTGAAGCTCCCTCCCCACCGTCCCATTACACACCCGGGGTCAGACACAGGGTGAAGCTCCCTCCCCACCGTCCCATTACACACCCGGGGTCAGACACAGGGTGAAGCTCCCTCCCCACCGTCTCCTCACACACATCCGGTGTCAGACACTGAGTGAGGCTCACTCCCCACCGTCCCATTATACACCTGGGGTCAGACACAGGGTGAAGCTCCCTTCCCACCGTCCCATCACACACATCCGGGGTCAGACACAGAGTGAGGCTCACTCCCCACCGTCCCATTACACACCGGGGGTCAGACATAGGTGGAAGCTCACTCCCCACCGTCGCATTACACACCCGGGGTCAGACACAGGGTGAAGCTCCCTCCCCACCGTCTCCTCACACACGTCCGTGGTCAGACACAGAGTGAGGCTCACTCCCCACCGTCCCATTACACACCCGGGGTCAGACACAGGGTGAAGCTCCCTCCCCACCGTCTCCTCACACACATCCGGGGTCAGACACAGAGTGAGGCTCACTCCCCACCGTCCCATTACACACCAGGGGTCAGACACAGGGTGAAGCTCCCTCCCCACCGTCCCATTACACACCCGGGGTCAGCCACAGGGTGAAGCTCCCTCCCCACCGTCCCATCACACACACCCGTGGTCAGATACAGAGTACATCTCACTCCACACTGTCCCATCACACACTCCACATGTCAGAAACAGTGAAGCTACATCTACAGCGTCGCCATGGATGAAATGATTAACCAATGGATGAACATGACCTTCTATCGACATCCTTCAATCGGAGCAGAGTAGATGTCGACAGGAAGCGTCCAACGACTGTTTCGATGTTGGAGACCTCCTTCCAGAAACGGAGTGGTTGCTTGTGTTAAAAGGGTGTCAGGTGGTTAGCACAAAAATATCAAAATTGCACAACGAAAGGCCAACAAATTCAAGACGATAAAAGCAGAAAATGCCGAGGAAAACACAGAAGCTATCCAACACATTACACAATCCTGCAACAGTTTAATTCAGTCTGATTTCTTACACAGGCTTTCCATGTCCATACCTCAGAGTTACCAGTTTTAGCTGAGAAAAGTGATAATAAACTTGCGACTGTACTGGAGTGAATGCAGAGGAGATTCGACATGCAGATTCCTCGCGTGGAAATTTAGTCGAAATCGTCAGGTGAGATGACAATCTTTCCCTGGAGCAGAGTGGGCATCTGGGCTTTCCATAGGAATTTGCACAATTATAATCAGACTGCATGATTTCTGCGGTGTTAAATATTTCTTCACAACAGGGTTTTCTAACGCGAAGGACAAGTGTAAGGTTTACTGTAAGTTCTTGCGGAATGTTGACTTCCTTTTCGTTTTATTCTTGTGCAAAAGTAACGTATGGCTTACATATCTGCCGATTTTGACTTAAATGTCCTCAGATCGTGAACAGCCCTATCATTGCCTAAAGGGGTGTGGCTGTAACGGGAGCGGGAGTATGGTGATGAAAATGCTGGAATGAGCTGAGTAATTGTTAGGAGGTGGAGGTCGCGGGCTGCGGATGCCGAAGTGTCTGCTCCCGGGCTGTGTCTATCTCGGGCTATAAAACAGTTTATTTCTCACATCTGCCTCGTTCTCCGGTGACCGTCAGTTCCATGGTAACAAGATGAAAACACTGCGACCGCCTCTGAGAAGATCTTAGATATTCTGTTCATTAATCAGTTGAATAATTGACTTGAGCGGATATTTCGCTGCGCTGATGAACTGCTCTCTGAACTTGGACTGAGTTACCCCATAAATAAACGTGTTTGTGCAGCAACTTAATATCACCAGCATCTATCCAGAATGTTGAAGTATGTATTCCGAATCGTTGCAATTATTCTGATCCAATCCGGCGATGATGTAATAAAGGAATTCGGCAACATTTACCGACCACAGGATGATGAAGCTTCCGGAGATGGTGAGAAGTAAGATCACAGACCTCCTTCTGCTCTCCATCTCCGGGTCACTGCGGTTCTCCGTCTTGTTCTGAACCCTCAGCCCCTTACGGACGCGACTCGTCACTGAAATGTGTCTGACTGTCAGTGCGTTGAACAGTAGTATCAATAGGAAAGGGATTAATGGCGCTAGAACGGTAGAAAGCCACTCATATCCCACCCACCCGGGATACATATAGAAGCCCGGGTCTCGAATGCAGTCCCAGGGTATATTGTCAATCACGTTCACAGGATGAAATGTAAAGAAGTAGGGCACATTTTTAAAACAGAGCAGAACGCCTGTTGTTGTCAGAACCACAGCCGCAGTTTTCCCGGTGCAATACTTTGCTTTCCGCTTCTGACAACAGATGGCGACAAACCGATCAAATGTAAACATGACGGTGAACCAGACAGAACAGTCAGTGGCTGCCTCTGCCAGTGCAGAGATCACACTGCACACGGGGGTGATGTCCAGGAAAGTCCCGGAGATGTAATAATAACTGACGCGCCACAATATGACCTCAAAGATAATAGTTAGTAGATCCGCCGTTGCCATGGCCACCAGGTAGCGAGTGGTGCAGGTGGAGAGGCCGCACTTTCCCCGGGACAGGATCACAATCACCACTAAATTCACTGGGGGAACAGCAAACAGAATGAGTGAATTACTGTCTCACCGATCAGGGGGTCTCAGGGCAGAGACAAGCTGGAAATTGAGAACAATCAAACTGTGCAAACAACTCATTTCTGGCGGTTTAAAAGGAGTAATGCGGGAATCTCAGATCCCTCTCACGAATGCATGCGGGGTGAACGGAGAAGCTACTCGATACTAGAAAAGGAACAGCGTTTGGGAAGGAGGCGTTATCAACGGATCGCCGAGACCGCTTGAGAGAAATCAATATAAATCTCCCCCCGTCAGGTTTTGGACTGATGTGTAAAACCTGTGTACCTCGGCAACTTTCTCAGCGATGCTGATTACCGCGTTCCTGTCACCTATGTCCTGGCACTCTCACTGTGCAGCGAAGTCCCGCTCCCTCCACCTCTGTCCATCTACAAAGTTCAAAGCAAATTCATTTCCACCGTTCCAATGCCTGCGTCTGATTCTTGACCCCCCGTTTATCACCCGCACACACCCTCCCCCCGCCACCTCCGCTTGGCTGGCTTCTTTTAAATTCCGCAACTACCATTGGCCGGAGTTCCTTCACACGCTCTCAACGAATCCGATCAGGAAGTTTCAATTTTCGTTTTTGGGGTTTATGCTTGACCTGCTGAATTTTAAAGTGTTTAGCACGCTGGTGCTTATATCATCAAAGACAGTGTAGGTACTCCAAGAAATCTGCCTCTTTTGGGGCCGCTCCGAATTATTTCAGCATTATTCTAAATGTTCCGAAGCATATTGTACAAGAACGGAGTATCGCGTGCACCTTACCCCATCTGACCCCTAACGGACACCGCTGGGCTTGCTCTTAACTCCTGCTTCACTTCACGGATAACAGGGCGTGGAAATAAACCCTGGTACAAAACACGCACACAGGCCCTTACTTGACTTGTATTCGGAGTCTGACTTACAAATGCAATCGACCACTCTCCCCAGAATCTCAAAGTCCATTCGCTTCCCGCTCTCCCTTCAAATTTGCAGGTATTTCTTTAATCAGAGCACAATACCTTGAATTTTGAATTTAAAGCACGTTGCTCTGATGAAACGGTATAAAACCAAATAGCCGTAAAGGTGGCGAGCCCGCTGGATTATCGGGGTTTACTTGACAGCGGCTTTGCATTGATAAATCACAACTGCCTGCTATGAATCTACAACATGAATCCATCTACCCGATCTTCCTCTCTGCGGCCGCTTCAGCTGCCGGTTTACTTCCAGCAGAAGCCATGAATTAAAAAGGAAGGGAACTTCTGAACGAACGCAGAGATTGGTCACAATGTGAACACCGCACTCTCTGATACTCCGACATCACAGCGCTGCCGGTCACTGAACGAGTCCACGGACCGCGCACACAAAACTTAAGATGTTAATTTGCTTGTGCTCTTACCAGGAACACCAGTCACGGCAATGACCAAGTACCATATCTTCCTCACACGGTAAAAGGTTTCACGCATGCTGTCTGATATTCACCCTGTCTTCTAGCTGTCCGCGATCTCGCTGGAGAAGCTCTGAGCTGTTGAATCCGCCCGCTCATTCATTTATACTCGCTCCATCGCACGAACTATTTAATATCACACAAGACTGACGTGTTTTCCAACAGCTGGGGTTAAAATAAACATGATGTCATTCAAGTAAATTCCCAATTGTGATGAGGTATGAAAAGTTTGACACGAAATTACAACATCTCAAAGATGAAGAAATTACGATTGGAGAAGTCAGTGAATGTTGCTGTGAGACAATCTCAGACTCATCTCTCGGTTTCACGATTGTTATTGTTGATCTTGTCCATTCCGAGGATCCATGGACTTTGTCAACATAGACCAATATTAAACTGTCAATGGGCTGTTCTGTTTCACTCTGGGAATTGTCTCGGTATAGATCTTGCAACAGAAATATAAAATAAAGAATAAGATATTTGTAAGTTCCTGTAACATAGTGAAGAACCTTAAACTGATATCACATCCAGGCTCACACAGCTACTGAATGCACGTAAACGTTTAATCAAATTCACTGCAACACGCACAAAATGCTGAAGGAACTCAACAGGTTCGGCAGCATCTTTGGAAATGATTAATCTGTCCAAGACCTTTCTTCAAATTAATTAACACTTCGTTGCACCTCACCTCCATCAACAGAAGCGAGATTTCCCAGTGGCAAACCATTTTCTTTCCGATCCCCGTTCACGATCCGATATGTCGACCCGTGGCTTCCTCTCGTGCCACAATGAGGCTAGTCTCAGGCCGGATGTGCTACACCTCAAATTCCGTCCAGGTAGCCTGCAATCTCATGCCAAGAACATCGATTTCCGTTGAGTTCCGGTATTTTCCCCTCCTTCCTTTCCCCACTTCGGCCTCTTATCTCTCCGCCTGATCTGCCTATCGCCTTCCGATGACGCCCCTCTTCCTTCCCTTTTCCTTGGATCCACTCTCCTCTCCTATCAGCTTCCTTCTTCTGCAGCCCTTTGCCTTGTTCACTTATCATCACCCGGACTTTTATTTCGCCAACCTGGCAACACCCATTCCCTTCTAGCTTGTCCTTCCCTCTCCCCAAACGGTTCTTATTCTGCCATCTTCCTCCTTCCTTTCTACTCCCTGATGAAAGGTCTTGGCCCGAAACGTCGTCTGTTTGTTCATTTCCATAGATGCTGCCAGACCTGCGGAGATTCTCCCAGCGTTTTATATGTGAATATAATTGATATACATGCAGTTTTTCGTGTAGTAAACCAGCGGCCACCAATGCTCGCACCGGTATGAAGAAAAGTAATTCAACCGCCGTACACATCACCCACGAATTTGTGTATATGTGTAAACCGACATAGCATCTGCATTCATTACATTTGTAACAACAATTGTTTGGCAGATGCGCTAAATTGCTAGCGTTGTTGATAGTGTTGTAGACAATGGCATTTGCCTATTTGACACTTCCATGGTAAACACAACACAACATTGTTTATTCTGTATTTATGTTCCTAATATCCCACCTCGATTTCCTTATGTATTGAATGGTCTGAACAGAATGGCTCATGAGAAGAGCCCTTCATCAATGGGTCGTCGGTTGTGGGATTAAATTAGTCATTTTGTCGGCTAGTCAGTGAAGGGCAGACCGGGGTCAATATTGAGGTACGAGGTTACTTTCCATGGGTGAGTATGGCTGGGAAATTCACAAAGAGTGACGGGGTTCTCGGGAGTGCTGATGCGGACAGGAAGAAAGAAATGGAAGTCCAAACATCAATAAAGGTATGAAAGCAGATTTACAATGGGGCATACAATACGTTCTGAACAGATGCCGTCACCGACGGGAAAAGTCATGATGCAATAATATATAATAGTAGTCTGATTTTCTGCTCCCCGTGAGTGATGGACGTGATTGCTGTGGAGCCGCTGCACAAGTGTTTCACCAGGAAATTGCCGAACATGGAACATTTCCGATATCAGCGGAGAATCTGTCATTCTCTTGAAGCGGAGGACCAGGGGGTGTTACACACAGAAGCTAAACCATTAACGGGGATTCACTTTCTACACACTCTGCTACTTTGGAGGTGTTCTAACAATTTTTCTCTTTCACACCTTGGAATGACATCGTAGCGATACACACTTTTGGGAAAAATAATGTGGCCAACATTGTCAAATGCCTAAGGACAACACTGGCCGATCTATGGAAGGGAGTAAAGTGGCGGCATTGGTTAACGTGGTGTAGTGACAGGTGAATCACATCCAGAAAATCGCGAGAGTTCCTCGAGGATGAAATGCACATTGTGGAAAGCGACTGTGTTATAAAAGAAGATTAAATACCTGTGTGTGCGCCCAGTAATTTTGTACCCGCTACAAAGAGTCAACGCATAGGGAGGGTAAAACTGGAGGAAAGTAATCCACGCTGGCCGTGCGCTCCTCGTCATCCTGATATAACCTTCAAGATCTCAGCTTTGGGTCATTCACTTCCGCGATGGCTGGTCTCCAAAGAGTTGTCGCTGCGTGTACTCCTGAAAACCTCTATTCCTCTCTTTCCCTTATCACACTAATCTAATAGCTTTCAGTGTCGTTGACTCAAACTTTATGGTCCTTTCCCCCGACATGTGATCTTGGTAACTGATTTTGTCCTTCCCAACTCAGACTGGTTCAAGCCAGACACTCGGATCAGACCACCAGGTCACAGACTGTTCCTTCTCATCTGAAAATGGTTTGCTTTCGATCATCAAAAACAAAACAACTCACTGTGTCCTCCTGTAGTTGTTTTGATGAAGCCATCCCTGAGAACGGACCTCCATTCCTGCGATCACATGGCAAGAACAAAAGCATCTTCTTTGTCTATTTCCATTGCCTTTGCCTCGTTTCCGTTCACTGATTTGCAGATTATGGTTTCTGAACAACATATATGTTCGTCTGTCGATATGAGTGTCTGCACATCTACCTATCTATCCATCTATCTCTCTAACTATCTGGCCGTCTGCCGGTGTGCCTGTCCTCTGCCTGCTTGTTTCTCTGTCTCTTTGTCTGTGTAACTGTATATTGTTTTGTTACGTATTCGTGACACGTGACAGTGGTACCCTTGTCACGTGAGTGGGGTTGAAGCTATACTGGACTTGAGGTAATGGTCTTGTGACGGTGGAGTGACGTCATTTTCCCGCCAGTGGAGATCATGTGACAGGTTTTTTTTTACAGGGTATAAGAGGAGGACCCCTCCCTGTGAGGTGGGGCGGTTCGTGGCTGGATTTGCCATGTTGACTTCATGCCACTGCGAGATTTAATGTGATGACACAGTTTAGTTGAAAGATGAAGTTTTATCTAATGCCTAAAATTTAAAATGTCATTGCCAGCAGTTTCTTTACAATACTGCTAGTTAAGAATCAGTGGTGAGTGAAGATCGGAGTTCGGGAGTTAAAGATCGAGGAGAATCGATGTTCAACGGTGAAACAGATTCGACCTTGTTTGATCCTTATTCAGAAGGAATTTGTTGACTGTTCTCGTGTTAATCTTTGCTGGGTAGCAGAAAAGATTGAGGACAGTGTGGAAGGAAAGGTCAGTGCCTTTAAGCCTTTTTGTTTCATAAAATTCTTCGTGGGAAAAGTTCGACTTTGGGGGACTGAAGAAAAACGACGTGAAAGATAATTTAAATCGTCTTAAAATGTCTCTCCTTCTTAAATGGACTGTGAGCATTTTGAACTTTTGGCAATACCACTTTAAAAAACTGATTGAGTTCCATCGCGTTAAGAACTGTTTAAGCTGCCGCACAGCAGCTGATTTCCGATTACGTTAGTGTTTGTTTACTTTTGGGGGGTTTGTTTTCAGTGTTTAATAAACGTGTTATTTGTTATAAATACTCTTGCCTTACTCACATATATTTATTGTTGCCTGACTACGTAACAGTTCATCTACTTCTTCCCAGATATTTTGACTTTGATCAAGCGCACTTCACAAGTAGATGGACAATGAGAAGCCGTTTTGAATTTTTAAATACTTCTTTTCTCAATTTTACCGGATTGATACCACATGGTAGATACGCTGTGACATGGGAGTGATGTCAGTTCCTCATTCAATTGTCACTTCAAGGGTATTTACAAGGGCCGACTGAATTCCATGATCCAGTAGACAACGAGTCGGCAGAGTGTAATCCCTCACTTGCTGTCCCAGTTTTAACTGTATTGATGATATACGTCCCTTATCAATCAGTCCCTTATCAGACTGCCTATTATTGCTGTCATATTTATTCATAGAAAGTCCCTGCATGAAGTCCTCGTACTGAGCGCTCAGGGCTCAATCGGAAGTGTTGCATTTTTCGTATTATTGATTGGGATTTCACCAACGGATTGTGTTTGTATCGTTTTGTTAATTTTGAGTCTGAGTCTGAGCTAATTCCAGACTTTACTCTGCATTTGAGTTCATCCTGATCCAAAGCTCTCTCTCGTTACGTTCACAAGGTCATACGGCTCCTGTGTCATCCAATCTCAAGATCACTGTGTCGTTAGTCCCACAACCGATATAAATTTTGACCAAGAAGAGGAGGACTTTTAAGTGGAACCTAATCAACAAACTACTAGTGGCCGCGAACGAAGCAACCTTGAATGGCTCCCCGAAAGTCTTTTGAATTTTGGAGGAAAATAAAATGCCCGTGAGAAACACAGGCTACTGCAAGTCGAATACGTGGCACAGTAAAATTCTGAGGTCAAGAAATAATGTGATAGCTGAAACTATATGGTCGTAATTTTGCACGTTGCGACATCCCGTCTCCACTAGCAATGATTATCCTTGTTAATACACAAACACACACACACACACACACACACACACACACACACACACACACACACACACACACACACACACACACACACACACAGAGTAGTAGATATTTCATGCATTTTTAGTTTTTTAATTGTTGGACTTGAATTATTTTTACACATTCACCAAGCATATGCTAATCTTGCCATCAAATGCACATTTTTGTTTAATCGAATCCATAATTACGAAGACTTAACGCACAGACACGCTAAGATTCAGTTTTAATCGGATAAGATATACAAATTCTGTTGCTCTACCCCGATGCAGCTTCATGGGGAGTAAATAAATATCCCCGAGTCTAAAAATACGTCAGTCACCTTGTCAAACTGAAATGCAATATTTACATTATTAGCACCACGTTTCAATTATAAATGACTTTTTTTAATGACGACGTGCTTTATGGTACAGTCTACTGGAAGATAAAGCGATGTTTTGCAAACGTCTTCCCTAAATATTATTTATGTATATTTATAATCTATTATATTCATATAATATTTATATTTATTTTATTTCAGGGGTGGGGACGTATTTGACATTATCAGACGTCACAGACTCGGTAATTTTGGATCAGGATGAACTCAAATGCAGAGTAAAGTCTGGAATTAGCTCAGACTCAGACTCAAAATTAACAAAACAATACAAACACAAGGTTATATCAGGATGACGAGGAGCGCCCGGCCAGCGTGGATTACTTTCCCCCAGTATTACCTTCTCTATCCGCTGACACCTTGTGGCGGGTACAAACTTACTGGGCGCACACACAGGTATTTACTCTTTTTTTATAACACAGTCGCTTTTAAAAATGTGCATTTCATCCTTGAGGAACTCTCGCGATTTTTTGAATATGATTCACCTGTCATTACACCACGTCAACTAATGCCTCCACTTTACTCCCTTCCATAGATCGGCCTGTGTTGGCCTCAGGCATTTGACAATGTAGGCCACATTATTTTTCCCAAAAGTGTGTAACGATACGATGTCATTCCAAGGTGTGAGAGAGAAAAATTGTTACAACACCTAAAAAGTAGCAGAGTCTGTCGAAAGTGAATCCCCCTTAACCCTAAAGCACGGGATTGAGTCAAGGGTGCAAGTGTGCCAATTTTCAACATGGAGATGACAGGGCGGTGAAAGATCAATTAGACCATGGAACTTTATGCGAAATACTGGCCGTTATTTAGGATTATATGGTACCGGGGCAGGAAGGGGTCATGGGCATCATCGGAGTAACAACGAAAGGTAATTCAGCCGAAATAAGAAAAAAAATAGCAGTGTGTTCGCTATCGTTGTGAGGTGTCTAGTTGGAAGATGAGATGCCATTCCCCTCATTTATGTTATGCATACGATGGCAGTGGAGAAGACCCCAGACAGAGGAAAGAAGTCCGAATATCAGTGGATTAAGCATTAAATTGTGATGAGCTCAGGATCAACCATGCTCGCAGTCCGAGCAAATCCAGGTTGTGTTTTATTTTCCACTGTAGTGGAGACATCATTGTGAACCCTGAAAGTGCAGTTGGCTCGGTCGGCAGGGCACAGCCCTAACAAGCTAATTAAGGTCTGAGACCTCGGTCAAAGTTATCTCAGAGCTCAAATCTCTTGCGGTGCCCAAACTTTTGAATGGTGCTCCTTTCCTATTTTACACTGTACAATTGTACAAAACAGAAATAATATACTAAACTTGCTTAAAATGTTGAAAAAAAGTTTCATCTATAACTTTATGACTTCTGGAGATCATTTCAAATTCTCTTCACGTAAATATTCACAGTAACAGAAATTTTGACCAGTGGTGCCCCCAACTTTTGCAAGCCAATGTATGTCGCTAATAATTGTTTAGCTTCGCTGTGAAGCACTTCCTGATCCTCCGCTTCAAGGAGAGAATGACAGATCCTCCGATGATATCGGAAATGTTCCTTGTTCGGCAATTTCCTGGTGAAACACTTGTGCAGCGGCTCCACAGCAATCACGTCCATCACTCACGGGGAGCAGAAAATCAGACTACTATTATATATTATTGCATCATGACTTTTCCCATCCGTGACGGCATCTGTTCAGAACGTATTGGATGCCCTATTGTAAATCTGCTTCCATACCTTTATTGATGTTTGTACTTCCATTTCTTTCTTCGTGTCCACATCAGCACTCCCGAGAACCCCGTCACTTTTTGTAAATATCCCAGCCATACTCACCCATGGAAGGTAAACTCGTACCTCAATATTGACCCCTGTCTGCCCTTCGCTGACTAGCTGACACAATGACCAATTTAATCCCACAACCGACGACCCATTGAGTGAAGGGCTCTTCTCATGAGTCATTCTGTTCAGACCATTCAATATATAGGTAAATCGAGGCGGCATATTAGGAACATAAAAACAGAATAAACAATGTTTTGTTGTGTTTACACTGGAAGTGTCAAATAGACAAATGCCATTGTCTACAACACTATCGACCACGCTAGCAATTTAGCGCATCTGCCAAACAATTGTTGTTACAAATGTAATGAATGCAGATGTTATGTCGGTTTAAACATATACACAAATTCGAGGGTCATGTGTACGGCGGTTGAATTACTTTTCTTCATACCGGTGCGAGCATTGCTGGCCGCTGGTTTACTACACGAAATTCTGCATGCATATCAATTGTATTCACATATAAAACGCTGGGGGTATCTCCGCAGGTCAGGCAGCATCTATGGAAATGAACAAACAGACGACGGTTCGGGGCAAGACCCTTCAGCAGGGGGTAGAAAGGAAGGAGGAAGATGGCAGAATAAGAACCTCTTGGGGGGAGGGAAGGACAAGCTAGAAGGGAATGGATGTTGCCAGGTTGGCGAAATAACAGTCTGTGTGATGATAGCTGAACAAGGCAAAGGGCTGCAGAAGAAGGAAGCTGATAGGAGAGGAGAGTGGATCCAAGTAAAAGAGAAGGAGGAGGGGCGTCTTGGGAAGGCAATAGGCAGATCAGGCGGAGCGATAAGAGGCCGAAGTGCGGAAAGGAAGTAGGGGAAAATACCGGAACTCAACGGAAATCGATGTTCTTGCCATGAGATTGCAGGCTATCTGGACGGAATTTGAGGTGTAGCACATCCGGCCTGAAAGTAGCCTCATTGTGGCACGAGAGGAAGCCACGGGTCGACATATCGGACCGTGAACGGGGATCGGAAAGAAGATGGTTTGCCACTGGGAAATCTCGCTTCTGTTGATGGAGGTGAGGTGCGACGAAGTGTTAATTAATTTGAAGAAAGGTCTTGGCCAGAAATGTCGACAGATTAATCATTTCCAAAGATGCTGCCTAACCTGTTCAGTTCCTCCAGCATTTTGTGCGTGTTGCAGTAAATCTGGTTAAAAGTTTACGTGTATTCAATATCTCCGTGAGCCTGAATATGATATTAGTTTAAGGTTCTTCACTATGTTACAGGAACGTACGGATATATTATTCTTATTTTATATTTCTATTGCCAGATCTATAACCGAGACAATTCCCAGAGTGAAACAGAACAGCCCATTGACAGTATAACATTGGTCTATGGTGACAAAGCCCATGGATGCTCGGAATGGACAAGATCAACAATAACACTCATGAAACCGAGAGTTGAGTCTGAGAGTGTTACACAACAACATTCACTGTCTTCTCCAATCGTCATTTCTTCATCATTGAGATTTTGCAATTTCGTGTCAAGCTATTCATACCTCATCACAATTGGGAGTTTACTTGAATGACATCATGTTTATTTTAACCCCAGCTGTTAGAAAACACGTCAGCCTTGTGTGATATTAAATAGTTCGTGTGATGGAGCGAGTATAAATGAATGAGCGTGGAGATCCGTCAGCTCAGAGTTTCTCCAGCGAGATCGCGGACAGCTGGAAGACAGGGTGAATCTCAGACAGCATGCGTGAAACCTTTTACCGTGTGAGGAAGATATGGTGCTTGGTCATTGCCGTGATCGGTGTTCCTGGTAAGAACACAAGCAAATTAACATTTTAAGTTTTGTGTGCGCGGTCGGTGGACTCGTTCAGTGACCGACAGCGCTGTGATGTCGGAGTGTCAGAAAGTGTGGTTTTCACATTGCAACCAATCTCTGTGTTCGTTCAGAAGTTCCCTTCCGTTTTAATTCATGGCTTCTGCTGGAAGTAAACCGGCAGCTGAAGCGGCCGTAGAGAGGAAGATCGGGTAGATGGATTCATGTTGTAGATTCATAGCAGGCAATTGTGATTTATCAATGCAAAGCCGCTGTCAAGTAAACCCCGATAATCCAGCGCGCTCGCCACCTTTACGGCTATTTGGTTTATACCGGTTCATTAGAGCAACGTGCTTTAAATTCAAAATTCAAGGTATTGTGCTCTGATTAGAGAAATACCTGCAAATTTGAAGGGAACGCGGGAAGCGAATGGACTTTGAGATTCGGGGGAGAGTGGTCGATTGCATTTGTAAGTCAGACTCCGAATATAAGTCAAGTAAGGGCCCGTGTGCGTGTTTTGTACCAGGGTTTATTACCACGCCCTGTTATCCGTGAAGTAAAGCAGGAGTTAAGAGCAAGCCCAGCGGTGTCCGTTAGGGGTCAGATGGGGTAAGGTGCACGCGATACTCCGTTCTTGTACAATGTGCTTTGAAACATTTAGAATAATGCTGAAGTAATTCGAAGCGGCCCCAAAAGAGACAGATCTTTTGAAGTACCTACACTGTCTTTTATGATATAAGCACTAGGGTGCTAAATATTTCAAAGTTCAGCGGGTCAAGCATAAACCACAAAAACGAAAATTGAAACTTTCTGATCGGATTCGTTGAGAGCGTGTGAAGGAACCCCGGCGAAGGGTAGTTGCGGAATTTAAAAGAAGCCATCCAAGCGGAGGTGGGGGGAGTGGTGTGTGTGCGGGTGATAAACGGGGGGTCAAGAAGGAGACGCAGGCATTGGAACGGTGGAAATGAATTTGCTTTGAACTTTGTAAATGGACAGAGGTGGAGGGAGCGGGACTTCGCTGCACAGTGAGAGTGCCAGGACATAGGTGACAGGAACGCGGTAATCAGCATCGCTGAGAAAGTTGCCGAGGTACCCAGGTTTTACACATCAGTCCAAAACCTGACGGGGGGAGATTTATATTGATTTCTCTCAAGCGGTCTCGACGATCCGTTCATAACGCCTCCTTCCAAACCCTGTTCCTTTTCCAGTATCGACTACCTTCTCCGTTCACCCCGCATGCATTCGTGAGAGGGATCTGAGATTCCCCCATTACTCCTTTTCAACCCCCAGATATGAGTTTTCTGCACAGTTTGATTGTTCTCAATTTCCAGCTTGTCTCTGCCCTGAGACCCACTGATCGGTGAGACAGTAATTCACTCATTCTGTTTGCTGTTCCCCCAGTGAATTTAGTGGCGATTGTGATCCTGTCCCGGGGAAAGTGCGGCCTCTCCACCTGCACCACTCGCTACCTGGTGGCCATGGCAGCGGCGGATCTACTGACCATCATCTTTGATGTCATACTGTGGCGGCTCAGTTATTATTACTTCCCCGGGACTTTCCTGGACATCACCCCGGTGTGCAGTGTGATCGGTGCCCTGGGACAGGCAGCCACTGACTGCTCTGTCTGGTTCACCGTCATGTTTTCATTTGATCGGTTTGTCGCCATCTGTTGTCAGAAGCGGAAAGCGAAGTATTGCACCGGGAAAACTGCGGCTGTGGTTCTGACAACAACCGGTGTCCTGATCTGTGTTAAAAATGTGCCCTACTTCTTCATATATCATTCTGTGAAAGTGATTGATAATATACCCTGGGACTGTTTTATAAAGCCGGGCTACTATACGGATCCCGGGTGGGTGGGATATGACTGGTTTGCCACAGTTCTAACGCCATTACTCCCTTTCCTGTTAATACTACTGTTCAACGCTCTGACAGTCAGACATATTTTAGTGACTAGTCGCGTCCGTAAGGGGCTGAGGGGTCAGAGAATGGCGGAGAACCGCAGTGACCCGGAGATGGAGAGCAGGAGGAGGTCTGTGATCTTACTTCTCACCATCTCCGGAAGCTTCATCATCCTGTGGTCCGTATTCGTTGCCGAATTCCTTTATTATATCATCGCCGGATTGGATCCAAATAATTACAACGATTCGGAATACATACTTCAACACTCTGGAATCATGCTGATGATATTAAGTTGCTGCACAAACACGTTTATTTACGGGGTAACTCAGTCCAAGTTCAGAGAGCAGTTCATCAGCGCAGCGAAATACCCGCTCACGTCAATTATTCAACTGATTAATGAACAGAATATCTAAGATCTTCTCAGAGGCCGTCGGAGTGTTTTCATCTTGTTACTATGGAGCTGACGGTCACCGTAAACACAATCTCCCACAGTCTGGTACTTAACCTAGTTTCTGTATTTTACACTCTGGGTTCCTCAGAGCCGCAGACACCAGTTTCACTCCTGAATCCCCCAGTCCATTCTTCGCAAATCTAAACGCAAACAGACAAATTGAAGAACAAAGTGATTCAAACCGTACATCGGAGGGAATTTCTCTCACTCGGATAGTTCAAGAACGTTAAACACCAGTAAATCACTGATCGGAGTTCCCATCACTGTCCATATCCAGGTTATTCACCGAACGCAGCAATTTAGTCGGCAAATGTGATTTTGTAAACTCCTCATGTTCTGTCTCATGCCCCGATGGTTACAAAAGTGTTCCAGATGTGAAAGGGTCAAAACGGCAGGCCCACGGTGAGGAAGATTTATGAATGTGGAACTGTCGATGGGATAAGTTGGAAAAGACTCCATCTGAGGAAAAGATAGGGGAAGACAGAACAAGAACGTGGGACGGGAATGCGGTCAAGATATTCCACATGAGGAAGGGAGATGGAGAAGAGAGAACCCACAGGAGAAAGGGATCGGGAAGAGAAATCCCAAAGGAGGAAGAGGGAAGTGGAAGAGGGATCATAGAGGAGCAAGGGGATGGGGAAAATAGATCCCGCAGGAAGAGGGGGGATGGAGAAGAGTGGTCCCACAGCAGTATACCGATGGGAAAAGATAATCCAACAGACCGGATGACACAGAAACAGATTTTTCGGGAGGTGCGGATGTGACCTAAGGGCCACAATCGGGAGAGGAGATGCGCCCATGGGTTCTGCGTATCAGGTAGTGAGCAAAGTCACACAGGTGGACTGATGGTGATAGTCACACGCGGGGAAGGGCAGGAGAGTACAATCTCACAATGGTATTTCTTTCCTTCTCACTGGGACAGTCTGCTGACGGTCTGTTGTCCCTCACCGAGAAGGGGGTGTGAAGCTCTGACCCACTGCTGCAGTCAGTGTCGGTCTGGGTGTCAGTAACAGTGAGAAGGAATATTGTCAATGGACGTGTCACAGGCAGTGAGAAACACGGCCATTCCTGTGATTTACTACCATTAAACAAATGGCAGTTGTTCACTGATCTAATGAAGTCTCCAATATCCCTTCACAAGGAACCACAGAACCCTCCCGCCTTGGGGATTTACTGACCGATCCCCTGGGCATTTGTCACAATTCTTCTTAATCTGATTTTCTACAGTTTTACCCAAATTCCTTTACATTGAAACAACACAATGGAACGGTTTCACAATTCAAAGGAAGAGACAAGTCAAGTTACCTCAACTCCTGGCACTTGTGCAGCCCGGGTCCCAGCCGCTGGATTCCTTCACACTGAATGAGGCAGTTTTCCAGGTCGAGGTGTTTTATTGTATCACAGAGTCCGATGACATGAGACAGGACCGCGCAGTCAATCGGAGTGAGTGTCATTCCACTGAATGAAAGTGTTTCCACAGATCCCAGTGCGGCCTGAGCCAGTCCACGATTCTGAGACTCAAACAGGTAGTGCAATGTGTTCAGGAGGCTCCTTTTACCAACTTCACTCCTCGTGTTTCCACTCTGGCGTTTAACCTCCTCCTTCACCCAGTCAATCACCCGGCAGGGTTAAAAAGTTAAATGGAACCAGCAGAACCACCTGGAGTCTGAGTCTTCCGTTATAAACTCTATTTTATTAGTAACTGCGTGAATAAAGTAATACAGAACGAGATAAAGTAAACAGGTTAGCAGAGTATATATGTGCGTATATCTATATATATATATATATATATATATAAGTTTGTGTGTGTGTGTGTGTGTGTGTTTCTGTGCCCAAGCTTCCCCAGCTCAGGTGATTGGGTGATACAGTCTCACGGTGGTATAGTAAGTAATCAGTTCAGTTCTGGAATTTGGTTTGAGTAGAGTTGGAGAGAGAGAGTTAGAGTGTTGGTTTATCTTCCAGTGCCGATGCCGATCCTCCATGTCGTCCTCCTGTTCCCGAAACTTATTTAAAAGTCACCAACTTGTGACCACAGAAAAGGGGATGCCATCTTCTATGGTGGAGTTATCAACCCCAGACCAGGGTTAAACACACCGACCGTACTCACAGGTGCAGGTTCGGGGTCATGATAGCGTTTGATCATATTTACGTGGACGAGCTGGGTAGCATTTCACCGATCAGGAGTCCTAATAACATAATTTAAATAATCAATTTTCTTAATTATTTCATATGGTCCGCTGAATCTCGCTTGAAGAGGGTTGGTAAGGATGGGGAACAGCATCAGGACCCTTTCTCCAGCACGATATCTCTGCTCCCTCGCTCTTCTGTCATACCCCTGTTTCATGTTTAACTGAGAGTGCTGTGAATTCTACTTCACAAGGTCACAAGCCTTGTTACGTCTGTCTCTGAATTCGGAATCGTAACTAAGCAAACACCTGCTCACATTCTGATCTGATCATTGCTCTCTGAGTAGGGTCAAAGGTGACACAATGTGATTAACTCTCAATTCCTTAACTATCCCCTGGAATGTTTTCGAAGTAAAGTTACTTCAGATTGGATTTCTTTAGGTAGACATACCAGTGTGAAAGATTTGATAAGTGCTTTTACCACAGACTTGGCCTAAATGTTCCTGAGGGGCACCACTCCAGAAAACCTAGACATAGCACACATGACGGTTAACGAATACTCATAGGCAGCTGCAGTCCTTGGCAATGGACCCACTCAATCCACGATGACCCTCGAAAAATATTTACCAAAAGCAGGTATTGGTCCAAGTGGTGCTGCTGGGATCACCTGATTAGGTTTTCCCGCAACCTGACAGGTATGGTAAGTCTTGCAAAAGTTCACAACATCCTTCCTTAAATTAGGCTAGTAGCACTCCTTGATAATCCTGTTTACTGTCTTCTTCACTCCAAAGTGTCCACCTAAAGGCATACTATGAGCCATGTTTAAAATCTCAGCCCTGTAAACATTCGGGACCACAACTTGATGTTCAATGGCCCACTCCTCACTTGCAGGCACAGTAGGAGATCTCCACTTCCTCAGTTACACTCCATCCTTAAGATAATATCCGACCGACTCTCTCTGAACTTCCTCTTCTGAGAGAGTTGTCTCCTTCAACGCAGCAATTTCAGAATCTCGAATTTGTTCCGCTATAAATTCATCCCTGGACAAGAACAAACCTTTCTTACCGTCCTTACTACCCAAATCCTGATGCAACATGGAAGGCAGAAAAGTCTCTGAAAAATTCTCATAAATTAACCCCTGTCTTTGCTAACTGCGTCAGCAGCTTTTTTAGACATGCTTCGGGTCACTGCGCATGTGCGGTTCACATCAGTATCTGTGCGTGTGTCGTCATCCACAAGCTTGCTTGTTAGCTGTATTGTTGAATAAACTTCACCCTGAATAGGTGCCAATCTAATATTTACCAAACTCACTACCATCACTAAGCTTACGAAGACCATGTTTACATGATGAAAATTCCCAAACAACCCACCCATTCTGTTCTTTCGACTTTCAGCTTGACTCGTCTCCATAGCAACCCAGTCAGGTGGTCTCTCAAAACCAAAACAATCCTTTCTCTCCAAATTGCAATCGTGAAAACAACTCCACAACCTTGAAGGTGTTTACTTCCTA
This sequence comes from Hemitrygon akajei, assembly GCF_048418815.1. Classification (NCBI taxonomy): domain Eukaryota; kingdom Metazoa; phylum Chordata; class Chondrichthyes; order Myliobatiformes; family Dasyatidae; genus Hemitrygon; species Hemitrygon akajei. The sequence goes on from NW_027332081.1 coordinate 41,612, forward strand.
CTGCGAAAACAAAATTCAACAGAGATTCACATATTTACAGGCCATTGTCCTGCAAGCAGGGTCAAAGGTCGCGAAACCGGTCCAAACCTCCCAAGTTCTTTATTCAAAAATCCAGAAACAGCAATTCTCCATATTTTCAATAAGATTCACATCACCAACTTTCAACTCATCACCAACTTTTAGAACACCGTCCAACACAAATAACTGAGAATCCTCAATTTCCACTGGCACCTAGGTTAACCCTTTATTCACCGAACCAAATCCATCCGGCTGAAAAAGACTGCATTCCTTTTCCACCGAGTCAGACAAAGTCAGACACCTCAGACGGGAGGCAGCAGGTATTGAAGAGGTCGATGAGCCCGAACTGGGAATACTGTCTTTGGGTTTGGTCGCCTGTTACGTACCCCCTCACAGGTTAAAGAGCCAGCAGAAATGGGCCCACACGGAGTCTGAGTCTGCCGTTATAAACCTTATTTTATTAGTAACTGCGTGAATAAAGTAATATAAAATGAGATAAAGTAAACAGGTTAGCAGAGTTTATGCACATACATAGATGAGTAAATAAGCTTCCCCTGCTCAGGTGATTGGTTGATACAGTCTCACGGTGGGATGGTAAGTGATCAGTTCAGTTCTGGAATTTGATTTGAGTAGAGTTGGAGAGAGAGAGTTAGAGTGTTGGTTTGTCTTCCAATGCCGATGCCGATCCTGCACGTCCTCCTCCTGCTCCCGAAATTTACAGTCACCGACTGTGGCGACAAAGAGGAGATGCCGTCTTCTGTGGTGGAGTTATCAACCCCAGACCAGGGTTAAACACACCGATAGCTCTCCACCGGTCACCCCTCTGTCCACACTGTGAGCAAAAACCCCACCCTTGTCGTGGGTACACAAAGCTCAACAGTGTCCTCTTTGCCTCAGGAGTCGTGTGTCTCCTGTGGTGTGTCTTGTGTGTCTCTGGTGTGTGTCTCCTGTGGTGTGTCTTGTGTGTCTCTGGTGTGTGTCTCCTGTGGTGTGTCTTGTGTGTCTCTGGTGTGTGTCTGATTAAAACGTCAGCTGACCTTATATATATCTCCAAGTGCTGAACACGAGCTGTCCATCACATAGCTCCGCCTTTCAGTTTCCAAGGCAACTCACAGACTTTCTGTCTCCCTGCTGCTGAATTAGCACACAAGCTGTTCGCTCCCTCTCCCTCTCGTTTAAAGGAACAGTCCACTTTATAATAATCCTTCAGATCTCATCACAATCCAAACATAGCTACAATGTCGGTGATATATTCGCATATTCTTAAGAAAATTTTGTTGTTAGACTCTCAGCTGACGGCGGAAATTGCAAAATCTTGCAAAATGTCACGGACGTACATGCATGTGTAAGTCACGTGAGCCCCTCTCCCCGCTCCCATTTTACCGCAGATCTGCCTTGTTTCCGAGGCTCCGCCCCCAGCTCTGATGACATGAACTACAGTCCTGACTTTCGTTCAATTCTGTGTTGAAGCGGGTCGCCGGCGGCGGCGGATCATCTGTAGGATCCGGATTAGGAGACGACCATCACCCCCAGAGTCGGGAATCCGGGGGAGGGTTCACTGTCCGGGCGTGAAAACAAGTTCTCATCGGTGAGTACTGAGGCCGGTCCCGAGTGCGGACGTCTGATGTAAGGTAATGTATCCAGTTAACTTCCCCGATCTGACGGCCTCTCTGCGCTTGCTGGACAGAACCTGCAGGGGTCGGTCTGTGTTGTTGGACCTTCACAACATACCGACTGAGATGAGCCGCGGCTCAGCCCCTCTTGCCCTGGTCCTGGGAGCGTGATGGGGTGGTGATACCGACACCGCACTCATCCATTGAGGTTTATCCCGGGAACTTTAACTTCATCACCCGGCCCCACATCGGGTCCAAACTTTACCTGGATTGATAGCCGGTGTCTACAATTGTTTTACATCATTCCACGGCGCGGGAAGCGGCCCTTCCACCTGTTGTGTCCTTGCAGACAGAGAAGGTTACACCGGGTAATCGCACCTTCGGGACACTGCTCCATCTGTCTGAGTAGATCCATCTTTCACCCATTCAGACAAGGCAGTGAGATCCAGATCTCTCACGGCCTCTCGTTTTGGGTGGCCATCGCTGTGTTTATTTTTCATTGAATCCATGCCACTGTTCCGACTTGCCGAAGCGCAACCTATGGTACCGGTTTTATAACCCCATTAAATGCAACGAATAAGCTTTTACCAGTTACCTGGCCTTCTCAAAAGTGTACAGTGTACATCGAGTTAAACTGTGGGATCAAGAGTCCAATTTATCACCGGGGAACATTCAATGTGCTTACAACAGCAGCCTGGAAGGTTTCCTGGAGCCTGGTGCTCTGTGTTTTCAATGTTATTTTAAATCTCCGACCCGGCTGAGAAGAGAGAATAGCGAGGGTTATGAGGATCTTTGATGCTGCCTGCTTTACTGATGCAATGGGAAGTGCAGTCACAGTCCAGGGAGTGGAGTCTGGTTTCTGTCATGTCCTCAGCTGTGCCCACAGTTTTCTGCAGTTCCTTGCAGTCAAGGGTAGAGCGGTAGCATTATGAAGGCGTTATGTATCCGGATGGGACACTTTCTATGGCGCTTTGATAAGGTTTGGGGAGGGGCAATGTGCCTAAGCCAAAGTTATTGTTGTTTGATCTAGGTTTGTCTTTTTAGGATCTTTTTCTATGGTATTATTCAGTGCCCGTGTATTGCTGAATGACCACCAGTGACTGTCCTTGATCCCTCACCCACATGGTTCCATCTCCTCATTCACTCGCATCTTGTGCAACCTCTCTCCAGCCCGTGTGTACCCACCTCAATGATGTAAGGTACATCAGTAAAGTTTCCTGTATCATTTGACTTCATTGTGAAGTATTATCTTGCACCTCCTATCTCACTGAGTTTTCCAGGAATCGGTTTTGTTAGCTAGAACGACAAGAGGTTTAACTGAATGCTGCACCTGGTAGGGTAAGAGCTACAAGCTACAAACCCGGGTTATGACAGGAAAAATTCTAGCTTGGATAACGCAGCAGTTGATAGGTAAGAAACAAGGAGTGGGAAAGCCTTTACGGTTTGAACGAATCCAGGGGAAATTACACGGGGGAAAGTGGAATGGACATTGCAGGGCACGGATGGACAGAATGACCTGTTTCTGCGCTGTAGGAGGAATGAATCTAAATCTAGCGTTTCACTGGCGTCCCAAATGCTCAGAGGAAACATGTTGTCAGGCCCTGGCGATTTAAACGTTCAATTTCACCTCAAGAGAGAAAGCGCCTGTTCTGTAAACTGTATACAATCCATGACTTGACGAACGTTTCCTCATTTCTATCGACTCTATATCTGTCTCCTAAGTACATGTAGACACGGAGAAATCATTGAAGATCTCCCTCATCTCTTTTGGCTCCCTGCATAGTTGAGCACACTGATCTTCAGAGGTTCTTTTGTCCAGTTATTGGGGCAGTAAGGAAACAACAGATTTTCTCTCTTATTTATCCTGCCACAGAAAAGTTTGTTATTCATGGAAATGTTGTCATCCTACTAGCTGTTTACAAAGTTTACAAGAAAGATTTCTGGAAGGAAAAGCTTTATCTATTTGCTGTCTCCGGGCCTGTTCTCAGAGGAGCGATGGGTGCACGGGGAGTAGGAAACTCGTTGAAACCTAACAAATACTGATGTCTCGACAGAGTGGACGGTTGAAGAAGTTTTTATCAGTAGTGGAGTCTAGGAACTGGGAGCAAAACCTCACAATCGCGATTGAGTTGTATCTGGAAACTTTCTCCTCCATCGTTCTAACCAGTAGCACGGCACTGTATTATCAAATGTAGTTTTGCGTAATTCGAAGGTACAGAAATTTGTAGAATTTTTAATCGCTTAACTAAGCAAAGACGGAAACGTCATGAATATCACCACAATATAATGTATTTTGTAAATAACAAATTATCGACATTTGAAGCAGACTGATCGTATTCAACAAAGTGCTTTATTTTGGAATAGCTTCTGCACTGCTGAACGTCTGTAGAGCTGAAACTATCAGCAGATTTATTGAATGCACCTCGAAAGGGTTAAAACAGCAACTGGTATTGTAGTTTCACCATTACAAAATAGCGAAGTGTTCAGTATTCATTGTGGTCAAAAGGGAACTCAGAGCATATGCAGTTGAGAACGTCACTTCATTTTTCGTTTAGTTCTGGTGGGCCTTTTCCTCAGTCACCAGGGAAACAGCCCAACAGAACTACAAGGAGTGTTGGAGCTTTTTAACACTCTGTAGTCACAGCCCTTTAGCGGAGATTCAGTGGCCTCAGGATCCCGTTTGGATTCTAGGATGCTTTGAGCATTTACTGTATGGAATATATGATGTCTGTGCTGAAATGAGGAGATAATTAATGAAAGTTGGGATTGTATGCAAATCGTTTTTAAATGTCACAAACACTTTGCAATCAGTTAATATCTGTCAATCAAAAGAAAAGAAAAATCTCTATACTCTGTTTCCAGGGCTATATTTACCATTTCATATGACAATATATTGTTCCTGTTCCACTACGGGAAACGTGGCGGATAACTGACTTGGTGTAGATCCCACTCAACAATAAAATAATCAGCAATATGCAGAATTTATCTGTGGAGACATGTATCCGGGACCATTTTGTGAACCATGGCGCAGAGGTCAACCCGATCCCCGTCCAGACAACGGTTCATCAGGTTACAGCTCTGTCATGTAGAATGTGTAGGTGGAGGAGTGTTAGTTTTTTCGAACTGTGTAGAGCTGAGACGCTGCAGCACATTAGCGGCAGAAAGGAGTCCTGGGAGTGTTGGACCATCTTGTTGCTTCTACAGACGGCACTGGGCATTCCTCCCTCCGCGATGAAGCAGACGTCTCGGACAGATAAGCACCGGTTTCGGGGAATTCTGAGTACACTCTGCTGTGTGAGGCAGGGGAAAGATGTGCAAACCTCTGGTATATCACAAAGGTTTTGACACATATAAAAGACCCCTCGTTCAAGCTGCTCAGGCGTATGAGGTAATGCGTTAGTGTTAATGCTCTGTGCTCACATGTTTGGTTCTGGAGTTCCTTTGGAATCAAAGAAGAGAATAAGTTTCCGTTCCTTCCCTCACAGTGAGAGGTTGTGAGTTAATGGGTTGTTCCATGTTTGCAGCAGTAAACATGGACCGTGGTTTAGTGTTCAATCCGTGTTTGGAAAGTCCCTGTCACTGTTCCCTTCGGTCAGATAGTGGAAACCAAACAGAAACTCCAGAAGGAGAAGGTAAAGACAGACGTCTCGATATTACAGAAGTACCTGCATGACAGTGGTGTACAGGGAATTACCGAGGCAGGAGAGGGGAAATTGGCCAGAATTGATTGGAAATTATGGGAAATTACAGTGCAGCAATTTGTGGGAAGCTGGAGGATTGGCAAGGTTGCAAATACAAGCAGAAGACAACAAAAGTTATTAAAAATGTAAAGTTAGAATACCAAAGTAATCGAGCCAATAACATTAAAGAGGTTCCTGAACGTTTCTTCAGATACATAAAGTGTGGCCTAGTGGGCAAGGCATCAGACTAGTAACCTGAAGGTCACTGGTTCCAGCCTCAGCTGAGGCAGCGTGTTTGTGTCCTTGAGCAAGGCACTTAACAACACATTGCTCTGTGACGACACCGGTGCCAAACTGCATGGGTCCTAGTGCCCTTCCCTTGGACAACATCGGTGGCGTGGATAGGGGAAGGCTTGCAACTTGGGCAACGGCCGGTCTCCCAAACAACCCTGCCCAGGCCTGCGCCCTGGAAACTCCAGGTGCAGTTCCATGGTCTCTCGAGACCGACGGATGCCACACACACAAAAGTGAGGCACGACTGGATATCAGAACGCTGAAAACTGGGGATGTAGTAAATGGGGACAAGGAATGGCGGACGAACTGAATAAGTATTTTGCACCGTTCTTCATGGAGGAAGACAGTATATTAGAAGTTCCTGCTGTCAGGGGGCATCAAGTGTGTGAAGTCACCATAAATAGAGAGAGGTTTCTTGGGAAACTGAAAGGTCTGAATTTAGATGGCTTGTACATCAGAATTTTAAAAGCGGTGTCTGAATAAATTGTGAGACATTAATAATGTTCTTTCAAGAATCACTAGCTTCTGTAATGGTTCGAGAAGACTCGATAATTGCAAATGTCATTTCACTCTTCAAGAAAGGAATGTGGCAGAAGGGAACCCATTTGCCAGTTTGTCTGACCTCAGTATTGGAAAGATATTGGAGCCGATGATTAAGAATGTGGTCTCAGGGTACTTGGAGACACGACATAAAATACGCCGCCGTCGGCATGATTCTCTCAGGGGAAAATCTTGCCCGACAAATCTGATGGAGCTCTTTGAAAAAATTACAAGCATGATAGACAAAAGAAAATCGGTTGATGTTGTGCATTTGGATTTTCAGAAGGTCTTTGTTACGCTGTCACACATAAGGTTGTTTAACAAGCTACGACATCATTGTATTACAAGAAAGATTCTGACATGGAAAAAACAGAGGTTGATTAGGAGGGAGCAAAGCGTCGGAATAAAAGGAACCTTTTCTGGATGGCTTCCAGTGACTACTGGTGTTCCACAGGGGTCTGTGTTGGGACCGATTCTATTTCTATGTTAAAGATTTGGGCGATGGAATTGATGGCTTTGTGGTACAGATTGCAGACCGTATAAAATAGGTGGAGTGTCATGTGCTTTTGAGGAATTAGAAAAGGTACAGAAGGGCATAAACAGATTAGGAAACTGGGCAAAGAAGTGGAATACAGAGTCGAGGAGTGTATGGTCATGCACTTTAGTAGACGAAATGTGAGCAGGTTTGGGCCTCGTAACTTCGAAAGGAATGTGCTGAAAATGTAGAGGGTTCAAATGTTGTTCACGAAAATGATTCCACGATTGAATGTCTTGTCACATGAATCGCGTTTGATAGTTCTGGGACAATATTCACTAGGATTCAGAAAAATGAAGGGTGACCTTATTGAAACTCGTCGACTGGTGAAAAGCCTTGATAGACTTGCTGTGGAGATGATAACCATATATAACCATATGACAACTACAGCACGGAAACAGGCCATCTCGGCCCTTCTAGTCCGTGCCGACGCTAACTCTCACCGAGTCCCACTGGTCCGCCCTCAGCCCATAACCCTCCATTCCTTTCCTGTCCATATACCTATCCAATGCCGAACCTACCTCTACCAATTCTACTGAAAGCTCATTGCACACAGCTACCACTCTCTGAGTAAAGAAATTCCCCCTCGTGTTACTCCTAAACTTTTGCCCCCTAACTCTCAAATCATGTTCTCTTGCTTGAATCTCCCCTACACTCAAAGGAAAAAGCCTATCCACGTCAACTCGATCTATCCCCTCATTATTTTAAATTCCTCTATCAAGTCCCCCCTTCTATGCTCCAAAGAATAAAGAACTAGCTTGTTCAAACTTTCCCTGTAACTTAGGTGCTGAAACCCAGGTAACATTCTAGTAAATCTTCTCTGTACTCTCTCTATGTTGTGGTTCCTCTGGTGGGATAGTCTACAAGCAGGTGACAGTACCTCAGAATAGAGAAGCACCCGATTAGAACGGAATTTATTTTGCCATGGGATGTTGAATCCGTGGAAGTTTTATTTTGACCCAGACAGCTGTGGTGGCCAAATCTTTGTGAATATTTAAGACGGAGGTTGATATATTCCTGATTGGTCAGAGCATTAAAGGATATGGTAAAAAGGCAGGAAATTGGGAATGAGTGGAAACTTGAATCAGTCATGATGAAATTTTGCAGTAGACACGATGGGCCAAATGGCCTAATTCGGCTCCAATATCTTATGGTCGAATGGAGATAGAACATATCAGAGAGCATAGAATAGTACATCACGGGAACACGTTCGTTTTGAATTAGACCCGGAATTATTTTCCTGAATCTCCTTCTAACTCACTCAATTTTTAACACATCGTTTCTCCTGTTAGAGGCCGAAACCTGCTGAGGATACTCCAAGTGTTGCTTCATCAAGACTTTATAAATTCTCAACAGTACATCCTTTCTTTTATATTACAGTCCTCTTGAAATGAATGCAGAGATCGCATTTGCCCTCTTCAGTACCAATAAACCTGTATATTAACCTGTAAGGAACTTGCGCAAGTACTACCAAGTCTCTTTGTACCTGAGTTGTTGTTCTTTTTTAAAAAAAAAATTACACCCAGTCTGTCCATTGTCTCCACACAATTAAAACTGGAAATCTGTTTTTTATTCGCATGTACCGAAGTGCAATGAAAATCTTGTTTTGCATGCCATCATACAGATCAAAAGAACACAACAGTGCATTAAGGTGATATAAGGTAAAACAATAACAGGGTGTAACAATGTATTATTGTTTCGGAGAAACTGAAGAGCAGGTAGACATATGATGCAAGATCACAAGTTACATATGAGGTTAAAGTGCATCTTATCTGGTTGGGGACCATTCAATTTGCTTATAACAGGAGAATGGACGGCGGCCTTGAGTCTGGTAGTTTGTGTGTCTCAGTGTTTAATCTTCGCCTCAGATGGAAAGCGAGAATATCCAGGATTGTGAGGCTATGCTGTCCGCTTTGCTGATACACCAGAAAGTTCAGACACAGTCCATTGCAGGCAGTCAGGTTTGCCTGATGTTCTCACCTGTCCACAGGTCTCTGCAGCTCCTTGCAGTCATGAGCAAAGTAGGACCCGTACGAACGCGTAAAGTATCCTGTTGGGATACTGTCTACGGTAGGTTGATGAAGTTTGCTGAGGGTCAAAGGTCACATAACAACGTCCCTATTGTTTGTTCTATCTCTGTCATTTTAGAATATTTTCTTGTAATAGTAGGTATTATTAATTTAGCATCTGTTGTATTGCTGGAGGACCATCTGTGACTGTCATTGATCCCTTCTACCACCGAGACAATTCAGATTATTTTGTTCAAACTCTATCGGCTTTTTTCCCGTCATGTCAATGACATATATCAACCATCCCGTTCAACCTCTGTCCAGCCCGTATCCCACCACCTCAATGAAATATATCAACCATCTTGTTCAGCCTCTGTCCAGTCTGTATCCCATCACCTCAATGATATATATCAACCATCTTGTTCAACCTCTGTCCAGCCTGTATCCCACCACCTTGATGATATATATTAGCCATCTTGTTCAACCTCTGTCCAGGCTGTATCCCACAACCTCAACGATATATATCAACCATCTTGTTCAACCTCCGTCCAGTCTGTATCCCACCACCTCAATGATATATTTCAACCATCTTGTTCAAACTCTGTCCAGTCTGTATCCCACAACCTCAACGATATATATCTACCATTGTGTTGAACCTCTGTCCAGCCTGTAACCCACAACTTCAAAGATATATATCAACCATCGTGTCGAACCTCTGCCTATTCTATATGCAACCAGCTAAATGATTTGTATCAGTAATGTTTCTTCTAATCGTTCCTTACATTGTCAAGTAACGCTTTGCACCTCTTATCGCAATGAGTCATGCAGGGCTCAGATGTTGGTAGCTAGAACTACCAGCGATTTAATGGAAATCAGCCATTGCAATATTAGTTTTACATTTACAAATTTACTGCAGTATTAATCATTGTCATAATGAAAGTCACAGCAGATGATGTGAAATAAGGTATTTCCCCTTTCGTTTATTTTCTGTTCCTTATCGTTTGAGTGTGCCTTGCATTTGTAGCTTGTTAATACAGCTAACTGTGGGACCATTTTCAAAGACTATGAATCTGTATTGCCATGTCAGTTTATTTTGTCATACACTGAAAATATTTCCCATTCACTGTGTCATTCATACACCGGTTTATCTTGCCAAATTGCAACAGCTCGCTGTTGTCTCTATTAAATTCCATCTACTATGTTGTAACCTGACTTCCCAGCTGGTCCAGAGCACAATGCACCTTTGGTAGCCTTTCTCACTGCCAACTACATCCAATCTCGGTATAATCCACATATTTGCTGCTTCCGTTTGCCACATTTTCACCTGCCATCTAAATCATTAATATCAATACCAAACAATATCAATACCAATCCCTGCAGTACCTCGCGAAACTCATGCCTCTATTCGGAGACAGAACCATCTGCAAGCACTCTCTGGCTTCTTCACTTGCTTCATCCTGAATTCTAAGGACCTTTCCCTTTTGGATCAGCCTCCCGTTTGGAACCTTGTCAAAAGCCTTGTTAATGTCAATGTAGGCAATGACACCCACATTCTCTTCATCAAGCTTCTTGATAACTTCCTCAAAAATCTCAATAACTTGATTAGACATGACCTGCCATGTTGACTATCCCTCGTCAGGCCCAGTCTTCCGAAATCCTATGCATTCCGTTTCTTTAAAACCTTCCAAGCATATACCCAAGACTGATGTCAGGCTCACGTCCCTACAGTATCCGTTCTAATTTTCTGATCCTTTCTAGCACAGATAAGCAAAACCAGCTGTCCTCACATTCCCTGGCATTTTGTAAGTCTGTGCCTGCGTTCGAATAGTTTCAACATTAGCGCCTCAGAGGCTAAGAGGGAACACGTTGTCAGGCCCTTGTGATTTATCTATTCTAATTCACCTCTGGACAGCCAGCTGCTGTTCTGCAATCTGTATACCTTCTATGACGACTAACCTTTCTTCATTTCAATAATCTGTGTATCTGCCTCCCATGTAAATAGAGGCAAAGGAAAGTCATTGTCGATCTCCCCCATCCCATTCATCTCCATATATAGATGTGCAGGAGATATTTTCTGACAGTTAATGGGGCAGTAAGGAACCATCGGATTTGATAAATAAATTATCTTGCCAGCAAAAGGTCGTTTAGTCCTGGAAATGTGCTCATTATAGTTGTTGTTTACAAAGTTCACAAGAATGTTTTCTGGAATGAAAAGTTTTATGCATGTGGAGCATTTGCTGGATCTGGGCCTGTTCTCTAAGGAGGTTTGTGGTCGCTGTAGGAGAACCTTGTATGCCTGGATACGCGGACGGGAAGAAGATATTTTCATCATCAGGGGAGTCCAGGATCTGTGGGCACAGCCTCACAGTCCATTCAGTTGTAAATAGGACCCTTCTCCTCCATCCAACAATTTGGTTGCAGGATCCGAATTTCGCCTGTATTGTCAACAAAAGTTTTACGCTACTCGAAGGCACATCGGTTTGATAGAATTATTGACATTTAGTTCAGCAAAGAAAGAAAATTCATGGAATTCATTGTATGTTATAATATTGTATTGCAATGTATTGTAAGATTTTGATTTTTGGCCAACTCTGCACTTGCTGAAAGTTCTGTAGAACTGGAGCAATCAGGGGATTTACTGAATGCACGTCCAGACATGGTTGAAACCACAAATGGAATTTTAGCTGCCCCGTTACCAAAGAGTTGAGTTCCCAGTATTCATTGTGTTCATAATGAAACTCAGATGATTTAAGGTTTGTTCTGCTGTTACTTTTCTGGTTAGTTCCGGTGATCCACTTCGTCAGTCGCAAGTGTAACAGATTCAAGGGGTGTTGAAGATTTTCATCTCTCTCTCGTCATTGCCCCTCAGCTGAGAAACAGTGGACTCAGCAGCAGATCTGGATGCGAAAATGCCTTGACCATTTACTGTATGGAATATATGATGCCTGTGTTGGAATGAAGAGATAACTAATGAATGTAGGGATTTCATCTCTGCAAATCCGCTCAGGATATCACAGACAACTTGCACTCAGTGAATATTTGTGCATCAGAAGAAATGAAAGATCTCAACTGAGTTCTAAGTTTACTATGTTACATTGAAGACATTTTCCTCCTGTTACACTACCGGAAATATGCCGGCTAATTGACCTGGGCAGGATCCCACTCCACAATAAAATAATGAACAAATGTGCTCAATGTAAATGTGGAAACAAGTTGAAATGTATCTGTGCACAGTTTGTTCCCGTGCTCGGGATTCCAGCCCGATCCCTGTCCAGAAAAAAAGTGTCATCAGATTTTAGTTTCGTCCGGGTTAATTTAGGACTCTTAGGTTTGAACTGGGAATAGTTGAGACACTGTAGCATATTACAGGCAGTACAGAGTCCTGGAGTTTGGGGCCATGGTTTATAATGCTGGGATAGGGACTCCAGGAATATGGCACTTGAAGAGTTTGGCCTTCAGATAGATTGCGCTTCTACAGGTGGGTCTGGATGGAACTCCTGCAATGAAGCAGAAGTTTCGGGCAGATGAACAGTGCTTGTGGGGAATCACTGATTAGCCGAATCGTTAGATTTGTTCATCTTCCCACAGCAGTTCCTTACCTGCTGAACGCTTCTAGTAATTTCAATTTAATTATATTACTTTCACCCTGGAAACGTGTAAATCTCTTGGAAATAGGTCTGTGGATAGGCCGTCATTTTGTGACAGTTAGAAGAGCAGAAATGTAACCTCAGCCTTTATCGGTAAATCACCCAGCTACCAATTTACCTGTTATTCCTGGAAATGTGTTCTGTGCAGTTGTTGCTAATAAGGTTGACAATAATAATGTCGGGACTTGGGCTTTATGTACGAGGAGCATGTCATTGCTCTGCATATGTGCTCAGTAGAGTTGAGAAGGATGCTGCTGGGGAGGTTTTGTGGAATGAAAGGGATATTTATAGATTTGTTCACTGAGATTATAATATATGTCTTCCACGTTTAAATTTAAATCAGTTTCGTCTTTAGGAACATAGAGCAGAAATTCAAACAACAACACACAAAATGCTGGTAGAACACAGCAGGCTAGGCGGTATCTACAGGGAGAAGCGATGTCGACGTTTCGGGTCGAGACCCTTCGTCAGGACTAACCGAAAGGAAAGATAGTCAGAGATTTGAAAGTAGCGGGGGGAGGGGGAAATGCGAAATGATAGGAGAAGACTGGAGGTGTTGGGATGAAGCTAAGAGCTGGAAAGGCGATTGGCGAAAGTGATACAGAGCTGGAGAAGGGAAAGGATCATGGGACGGGAGGGCTCAGGAGAAAGAAAGTGGGGGGGGGAGCACCAGAAGGAGATGGAGAACAGGCAAATAACTAAATATGTCAGGTATGGGGTAAGAAGGGGAGGAGGGGCATTAACGGAAGTTAGAGAAGTCAATGTTCATGCCATCAGGTTGGAGGCTACCCAGCCGGTATATAAGAGCAGAAATATTTTGTTTCTCCTTTGTATTGTTTAGGTGCTTCATTATCTCTCTGATTAAAGTTAGCTCTGCGGTGAGAGTTTCATTGGAGGAAAAGCGCACAACTGGAAGCAAACCACAAGTGAAGATGAAGGAACAACAACTAGTGAACCAGCTCGAGGACTGAGAGCATCAGTTGGAGAGAACCCTTCTGACTCAGAGCTTCTATTGATTCAGTCAGGCGAGAATTCGTTGGGTCTCATTCAATCAAACACTGGTGCTTTAGACATTACATATCTGTAGAAAGGAAGGTACGAAATAGTTGGAGTGAGACTGAATGTGGCCAGAAGTACCAGTTATGCATCTGTGAGATACAGTTGCTATCACTCCATGACTGGTATTGTGCTGTCAGCAGCCCAGCTCTGTAAAGTCACCCACATTCCCTCACAGCGTTTGTTCACTTTAAGATCGTGTATCCTCCGAAGCAGATTTTGGCCAATTCAGATGTTTCTTTGCTTGGCTGTGTCACGTCATAATCATCTCAAAATGAGCTGACAATTTCCTCCCTTTTCAAGATGCCCCAAGTGCTTCGCGGTGTAGTGATTGCAGAAAAGTGAAATTACCACGAACACAAACGTGTTTTTTTTGAAACTGAGAAACTCCGCCCCACTGGTTGCCGTGAAAGAAAAAGGAGAGATCTACACGGAAATCCGGACAGAAAGGTTAACGCAGCCTGTTTGTTTTCCTCTTTAGGGTTGCTACATTGATCCCACTCCCGCCTCCTCCCGCTGTCAGACCCGTCCTGAGCCGGTGAGAGTTAGTGTGATCCGGACTGCGGCAGTCCCGCTCTACCCCGGCTCACCCGGCCCTGTCCATCTGTAATGAGCGACGGACACATCACAGCCGAGTGGCCTCGGGAGCAGCAGCTCAGACTCAACTCTCCGTACAGGGTGAGCACACCGGTGCAGGACCATTGTCGGTCACCGGGGAAGTCGGACTGTGATTTCCCGGGAGCACACTGAACGCCGTCCGGTTACAACATCAGAGGTAAGTGTTGTCTATGATTCTGCACAACTATTCAGCGTTTACAGCGAGGCTCGGCGTTGATCGGGATTGGGAGTGAATTTAGTGGAGAAGGGAGTGCGGACATGTTCGTGTTTACGAGTCAATTACTGTCCAAATAGATTCAGAGATACGATTTCGTTGCCCTGAAGCGTAACTACTCTCCAGGGTGGTTTCTACTGAGTGCGAGCAGAAGGCACTTTTCACCCCGGTAGTGACATGTGAAACATCCCCCGGGCAGTGACCCGTCACCGATCTCTCTCAAACAAGAGAAAATCAGCAGGTGCTGGAAATCCGAACAACAGACACAAAATGCTGGAGGAACTCTGCAGGCCAGGCAGCGTCTATGGAAAAGTGTACAGTCGACCATCAAGACCCTTGCTAATGTATTTTACATCAACTCATTGCTTTTATCGCTCTTCGCTGTAGCAGAAAGGGTTAAACTTTCTTCACATTTGAATGACAGTGTTTTGACGAACCGGCTGGATTTGATTTCAGCGGAACGGCCGCTCCCTGTTCTGAGGAATTTTCCCGGACAGACAGCTGCTTGCTCGCAAGCCCTGAGAACAGAGTCTCCAGAACAACAAGCCGCACCTTCCAAATCAATCAATCATCTGCCCTCTTCCCCATTTCAGTCCAGTCCTGATGAAGGTACTCGGTCCGTAACGTCGACAGTTTACACCCATTGATAGATGCTGCCTGACCTGCTGAGTACCTCCAGTATTGTGTGTTGCCATGCTTACCAGAGATCCGCGTGGGGCCGTGGGCAGGGCTATTTGTAAGAAACGATACACAATATCCACACTGTCAGAATATTCTTGCGGAATTAAGGTGAGAATAATTCAACTTCTGTTGTTTATTTCGGATCTTTATTTCCAGATGTTTGTGTATTCGATCAACGATCAAGGAGATATTTGTTCCGTTTTAAGTCACTCATGACTGTGGTGTTTCTTGTGTTCCTACTGTGTCCTGTTTGCACGATCTACATTTTCCACTAGTTGAGTAAAAATGTAGAAAAGCTCTAGAACGATGGCCACGTGTTACAAAGCAAGGGTGCGAGAAAACAACTACTCCGTTTTCAGAGTTTCTTATTTCAGACGAATACAACTATTGTTCCTGTGCCGATTGAGTGTGTTTTTATTTTTCTTTGTCTCCTCAATGACCTGTGGAGGCAAGTCTTTGATTCTGTTTCAGGCCGAGATTGTTGATGAATAGCGGGTTTGGTGTGTTACAGGGATGGACATGATCATGGTTAATGACATTTTAGACCCGTTCAGCGGTGATCTCATATCTGCAGCAGCAGTTTCCAGGGGCCGTGTGGTCGAGTTATGCGTATTGGTATGTTGACTAGAAAAGCTCTGAGAATTTAATTAGTGCAAGCTAGTATAAAGACTTTATGCGAAGGGAGATATGATTTTATTTATACGGTTGAAGTGAAAACACACATTAAATTGAGTTAGATATGGCCCTAGTGGCTAAAGGGATCGGGGGTATGGAGAGAAGGCGGGTACAGGTTTTTGAGTTGGATGATCAGCCATGATCATACTGAATGGCGGTGCAGGCTCGAAGGGCCGAATGACCTACTCCAGCACTTATTTTCTATGTTTCTATGTTTCTATCGATAAATTACTTACATGCAGATTTGTGCGTTAATGATGTGCCCCAGCTGCGTGAGGGGATCGAATTTATGACTAACATGCTGAGCTGGACAGCACGGTATCGGACCGAGAGACACGCTCCCCGTTCCCTGTTAATCCCGCCACAGACTCCCTTGGGCTCTCGCGCTGCCCACTGCCCGACACGCGCCCTCTCGCGGGGCTCGTTACCCTCGCGCTCCCCGGCTCACGCTGAGACGATTAGGGAAAACTTGCGCTCCCGTCGTCTGCCAGACAACTGTCGTCAAGTGAAGTGCGAATTATGTAGCTCCCAGAAAATGTCAATTTAGGAATCTGCTCGGTCTGAACCAGGTCCATTATCGCTCGCCCGGGAAGTCAGACTGTAGTTACCCGGGACCGCACCGAATGCCGTCTGGTTACAACATCAGATGTGAGTGGCGCCTCCTGTAGTAAGGTATACGCTTTATCTGTCTTCCCTGCAGTAGAAAGGGTTAACGCGACTTTGGCCATAGCCGACTGAGAGCGAATTGTCGGATCAGTTGGATTTATTTTCAGCAGAAAGACCACCCCGTGTGCGAGGAAATGTGCACGGACAGGCAGCTGCGAGTCGCAGAAAACTGCAACCCACACCATCAATCACCTGGCCCCCTCCACCTTCCTTTCCGGTCTGTATCGGTCCGAAACGTCGGCAGTTTATTTCCCTGCACGGATGCCGCCAGTCCTGCCGAATTCTTCTCTCATTTTATCTATTGCCATGGTTAACACTAGATCTGCGAGAGCACGCGTGTAGGGCAGTGGGCGGAGATAGCTGAAATTAATGATTTGCTGGATGTTGATACATCGATATTTAATTTATATGCACATTCTCAGAATTTTCTTGGGGAAATAAGAAGGGAATAATTCAGTTTTGACCGTTAAATCGGATCGTTATTTCCACCTAACGCCTTAGCTATGTTTTGGATAAGTGGTAAAGGAGTCATTTGTTATGTTTTAAGCCACGTCTGCCTGCGGTACCGCTTGTGTTCCTACTGTTTCGTGTTTACGCGATTCTGAATTTCCACAACCTAGGTGAAGATTAATAACAGTTCTGGAACATGGGCTAATGTTTCGGCTCTTCTTTCAGATATTTTTTTATTATATTATATATGTCCTTCTGATGTTCCTGTGTTGATTGAGGTTGTTTTTAACTCTTCACCTCAATCGCCACTGGAGGCAACGTCTTTCATTCTGTTCAAGGCCCAAATTCCGGATTACCTGTTGACATGTTACGGGAATGGACATGGGGACTGAAATAGAAAATTAGATTAGCCTTGGTATCATTGGCTGCAGCAGCAGTTTCGAAGGGCAGAGTGACCCACTTAGGCGCATTGTTATGTTGACTAGGAAACGTCTGACAATTGAACATGTGAGCCAATATAATGACCGTATACAAAGGCAAATATGATGTCATTAATATGGTTGAACTGACAACAGACGTTACGTTGATTAAGGATTTACTCCCAGCATTGTGTGTTACACAATTCCCCATCAGGTTTGGTCAACGAACGTATAACTCACTCGGTGAGCTGGACAGCCGGTGCGGGAGAGCGATTGGTAATCTGTACCGGGAGTAGCAGTGAGCGGGTATCGCGTCTCTCAGTCCCATAAGAATTATTATGATCTGGCCCGCTTTTCCCCTCCTTTCCCCCATGGACACCCTCACCCCCCCGCCCCACACACACAGTATTCTGTACTTGAATCTCTGCGTTTCACTCAGCGGTTGCTCACAAAATCAAAATCGTTCTACAGTTTATTTGTCTCCGCTCTCAGCTGTCTGCTGAGCTGTACTTTTTCTCACCATAGTTGCCCATTTGGTAACCTCCATAGATTTTCATACTCTTCCGGAAGCATCAGCTTTGAGTCGGGCCTGATCGCTGTCCCGGAGATGTGGCTGTAAGGTAACCGGCTTTGGCTGCTCATTATTACAGTTCACGCGATGTTGTAAAAGACCAGGTCAAACGGACAGAGGCAGCGTGGGTGATAAGTAAGCAATCCGACTGTTGTTCAGTCTCCATGTCGAGGTGGTAGGAATGCACAATGGGGGTGAGTTTAATTTATGAATAGCAGAGAAATCGCCTTTGGAAGTAATAAACCCGAGAAAGTCTGCAGATGCGGGAAATAAAGAGTAACAAATGCGAAATGCTGGTGGAACCCAACAGGTCAGACAACATCTATAGAGAGGACGCTCTCAACCCTGAACGTGAACTGTTTACTCCTCCCCATAGATGCTGCCTGCTGTGTTGATGTCCTCCAAAATTTTGTGGCTGTTTTTGGAACTGTGTCACAGACCACACAATATGATCTCTCGATACGACGAATGTAAATATCACTTGCAGGCTTGAGTCTACCTATTGCCAGACGAGCCAGTTGCCAAGGTTATCACAAATTGCGGAATCTCGCATAGTGCTTCTTAGAGGATGGTGCAAAATTATCGGGGAAACAAAGGAGGATTCATATGCAAATTGCAAATGTTTTTTATGCTACTGGAGCGGGATCAGGCTCAGTCGGGTGGGACTGAGCCACTGGGCTTCTGGTGAGCTACAAACCGAACACGGCCTGAGGTAGATTTGCAACCACTGTATATTTGTGAAAAGGGACAGACTTCGGGGAGAGCCCCCAGATTAATTTAATGCTACAGTAGTGCAGGATTAGAAAGTGTGTGGCTGGAACGATGGGCACCGGTACAATGGGCAATGTGTGACTTGGCTCAAGTTTCTTTTTCTTCTATCCGTCTGTCCCTATCTCTCGCTACCCAGGTATATCGTTTCCTTCTCCCGTAGTTTGCTATGAATTCCTTGGTTTTATTTACACTGAGTGAAAAGTTGTTGTTATTACACCAGTGAACCCATTTTCAATCTCCTTCCTACTTGTTGAATCAGCATCCCCCTTTGATACGGCTCACGACAGTGCTGTCATCAGCAATATTGTAAATGGTGGTGGAGCTAACTTAGCCACACAGTCATAGGAGAGAAGTGAGTAGAGCAGAGGGGGCTATGTACGCATCCCTCCGGCTATCCTGTGCTGATGGGGATTGTGGAGGAGATGTTTTTAACAAATCGTACTGACTGAGGACTACAAGTGAGGAGATCCAGGATCCAATTTCACAAAGCGCTATTGAGGCCTAATTCTTTGAGTTAACTGATTAGTTAAGAAGGGATGATGGTACTAAATGCCGAGTTCTAATCGTCAAACAATATTTGAAAGTAGATCAGCAATGGATGATTTTACTTTCACTGCTCGGGGGAGGCAGTAACCATGTAAGTAATGAAGTGGAGGGTGAAATTGTGGAGTTTTGTAGTTGCTCAATGCCCAGTGGCTGAGCCCAGGAACAGGTGTCCCCGGGGCAGTTGCCGCACCGTCCGCACACAAGTGTCCGCTCAAGGTAGCGGGAGCGAGTTTGCTTCAAAGAGGTTTGGATTCCCCATGAACACAGCGCCACGCCGGCCGTGCCCAGAGTCCGGCTTGGAGACAGTGAAACGAAAGAGATGGCTATCTATTACTGGCAGGAGGAGCAGTTGCTTTACTGCCTCACGATATTACTCGATCCGAGGGACGAAGCAGATATCTTAGAACTTTGATCCACGCAGTTTGTTGGTGAGGGAATTTAGAACAGCACAGGAAATGGCCCTTGGTCCGATGATGCAAATCGGAACTAATCCCCGAAGTGCCTTCAGAACTGAAATCAGAATCAATTTTAATATCACCGTTATTCTGTTAGTGTCGTCCAGAGTGAAGACATACTTAAAATGCTTGTTCAGTTCCATCATTTCTTTATCTCCCATACTACTACTCCAGAATCGTTTTACAGGTGAGGTGTCCACTCTGCCCTCTCCTTTACTCTTTACGTATCCAACGAAACTTCGGCATGGTCTTTGATATTCTAAGATACCTTTGATCATCTTTGAAATTCTATTATCGTTGGCTAGCAACATTCGTATTCTAACGTCCTTCTTAATGGCTGTTACTATTTGCCTTCAGTTGCTTTTTAAAAAGCGTATCCATCTTCGAATTTTCCACAAATGTGTGCTCCGTTATATGTCCCCTCTTTGGTTTTTATATTGCCTTTGATTTCTCTTGTTAGCTAATGTTGTGTCAACGTGTTTTCAGAATACTTCCTCAGCTCAGCTACACTCAAAAAGGATTCCCCTCTATTCTGAGGCACTGGCTACTGGTCTTAGAATTCCCACATCACAGGAAACATCCTCACCACATCGAGGTCGTTCAACATTTGAAAAGTTTCAATTACATCACTCCGTACTCTTCTCAATTCCGCAAATGCAGGCCTCTCCAATGTCAGCAGATCCTGTCTTCGATAAGAGAACCAAAACTGCTCACAATACTCCAAGTGAGGCCTCATCAGTGCTTCATAAATTCTCGATATCATATCCTAGCTTTTATAATCTAGTACTCAGGAAATTAATGAGCACTTGCAGTACTTTCCTCACCACCACTTCAACCTACACATTAACACGATAAGATCAGAAGACCTTAAGAAATAGGAGCAGAATAAGTGCATTTGTCCATCGAGATTGCTCTTAGCCCCAATCTACTGCCTTCTCTCCATACCCCTTCCTGACCAAATCAATGAATAATCTATCATCTTCGGACAAATATATAAAAGACGTGACCTCCATAGATTCAGCACTCTCTGTCTGCATAAATTCCTTCTCATCTCCGTTCTAAAAGAACTCCCCTCTAGTTCCAGGCTGTGTCCATTGGTCCTAGACTCGCACCATAGGAAAATCAGCTCCAGATCCACTCTATCAAGGCCTTTCTCCATTCGATATGTTTCAATGCAGTCACCCGTAATTCTTCTAAATTCCAGTGAAAACAGTCCCAGAGCCATCAGATTTTCTTTACACGACAAGACATTCAATCCTTGAATAATTTCCATGAATGCCTTTGAGCCTTCTCTAGTTTCAACAGATATTTTCTCAGATTTTCTCATAATTCTCCAATACTTGCAGTTATATTCTATTCCTCTTGAAATGAATGCTAGCACCTGCAAATTAACCTTTGGAGAATGCTGCAGGACTCCTAAGTCCCTTTGCTCCTCAGTTATTTTATTTGTAATTTCTATCCATTTAGAAGATAATCAATCCTTTCATTTCTTGTACCAAGGAGAATGACCATTTCCCGACACCGTATTCCATCTTTCATTTCATTCCCTATTTTGCTAATATTCCTAATACCTATCGTGTCCTCTCTATTTCCTCAAAACTACCAAACCCTCGACTTACCTTCATATCATCTGCAAACTTTGCAACAAACCATCAATTCCGTCATCCATTTACATAAGATGTAAAAAGAATCTGTCCCAGCACAGAACTTTGTGGATTAGCTACCAGCACCTAACCTGGAAAGCTCCCTTTATTCCAAATCTTTGATTTCTACCAGTCAATAGGTTCCAATAGCAACATTTAATGTCAGAGAAATTTATACAATATACAGCCTGAAATTCCTTTTCTTTAGCCACTACTTTATCCACGTTAGACTATGTCCTGGAATACAGTGTGCTGGCTCGTGACTTGTTAATCAGCTTCGTTGTCAGCTTGTCAAAAGATTTCTGAAAATCCAAGTGCACAACATCAACTAATTCCCCTTTGTCTCTCCTGCTTGTTATTTCTTTGATAAATTCTAAGAGATTAGTCAGCTAAGATTTTCCCTTGAGGAAACTATAGCGGCCGCAGCCTATTTTGTCATGTGTCGCCACGATCTGTGGAATTTGTTGCTGCAGAGGTTAGTTTGAAGTTGTCATTTGGGCATATACGTGGCAGAAATTAAAATATTATTCCTTGCTAATAGCTCCAGAGTGTCAGGAGGAAGGCAGGAATTTGGTTTTGGGGGTAAAATAAGCCATGATTGAATGGTACAGCAGACTCGATGGACCAAATCACCAAATTCTGCTTGTACGTCTTATGTTTTTCCAGGACTGAACCATGACCATTCATATGCCATTATCTGTCCTGAAAACGCATTTAAAAATAACGTATTTTGGAATATTACTGTGTTGAGTGAGGCTCACGTGAATCAGAACATGCCTGCGTCAGGGATCAGATGGAGAGATGATGCTGGGAAGAGTGTAAAGTTTAATGATAATGTGAACTGATCTATACAGAGTGTTGTTTCTCACTGTCAGGATCTGATATTGTCTTCAGCTTTTGAGATAGGATCATACATGGTGATGAAGTTGATGCTTACAGAAAATGTTTGGTCCCTAAACCAGCTGCTGCTCTGATGCTGGGGATGGAGGTGCCGTCATATTTACAAAGTAATCCTTCTCCCTCGGATTCATTGAATGCTTGTGTCTATTTCAGGATGTCACCAGCAGGTGGCGGTTTCCTCCATCGCAACCAAAGAGTAAGCAGGAAGACGACCATCAACGATCGTCAGTCGGAATCAGAATGGCTACAGGTATTATCACCGGGATTTTTATAATTAAACTTTTGTCGCGTTTGTTCACAATAGTTCAGTTGAAGAAACTCACACAGGCATTACGCGGCACAGCAAAGTTATATCAAACAGTGTTATTGATCCCCCTGGTAAAGCTGATTGTGGTAATCAAACAATCCAAGAGTTGCAGTGCAGGGACCTTGAGTCCGGTAATGGTCCAATCGCTCTGCTCACCGTGCAAAATTTCACCTCAGTGAAAGGAGCAGGATGTCCTGAATCGAGTAGTTGTGAGTGAAATAGAGAGAGGAATGTGACAGCGGTTTTGTGAGTGATGTGACAGTCCAGGGCACAGTCAGGATCTGTTTCACGTCTAGACGGGTCTTGTTGTGGAAGATGCCTCCAAATTTCTTTTATAAAGGTCAGAGCTACATGCTTTGAGCATTTCCGGGATTGTGTGATAACAGAACATTTCATGTTTTCGAAGGACAGTTATCATATTCCGGCTGGTTTTCTTGCCTGATGACACGTACTTCAGAAATTTGTTTTCTGCAGCCGAGCCGAAAATGTTGCCAGCGTTGGGAATGGCTGGCGTTTAGGGGACAGCTCATTGTAGATCAATTTGTCATCTACTTCGGTGTTTTAATACCCCAGTGAATATCTGGGCTGTGGGCAAATGGTGAATGTGAGTTTCTCAAAAGACCTTTAAGGAGATTCAATGCTGAAATGGCCCAGGAAATATAAAATAGCAGGAGATAAAGATGGAATCAAAATCGGGACAATGTAATGTCATTGGTGAGTAGGATTGCAGTGAGTTGAACGACATTTCGAAAGGGAAAGTCGAGCGGGTAGTCTGTCATCCTTTCTCACCTGATCCACCCAGCACCTCCCAGCCTTTGTCGCAATTCCCGCAGTTCTCCCCCTCGATCTCCTTGTCACCCTTCTCTTTTGAATCCACCCATCTTCTCCTAGCCTCTGACACTATTCCTATTCTCCCCTACGCCATCTGCCAATCAGCTGGATCCATCTGTGATAAACGCAACAGATTCTGCAGATGCTGGAAATCCAAAGTAACATACACGAAAAGATGGAGGAACTCAACAGGTCAGGCAGCATCTGTAGAGGGAAATAAATAATCCAAGTTTGAACCGAAACTCTGGAACAGAAAATGTGATCATCCGAACAATCTCTTGTACTTATAACCGAAATTTTCTTCCCAACCAATACCCTGCTGAATCATGTCTACACCTTCTCCAGTACAAGTACATTCTTCCTATAGTATAATTATTAAACTGCATTCTAACTGGTTTAACCAACAGTTTATAAACAACTCTCTGCACCTGTGTTCTGTGCTGCAGCCCGTGACGGTAAACACGCTAAATGTCGACTCTACATGTAGTCACCCCTGATCATTGCACTTATTGATAGTTCATAGTTCACTGTGAATTTACTGACAAAAAATGATGGCTTTGAGGCAAAAATTGCAGACGATACAAAGCTAGATAGACGGGCAGGCAGTTTTGAAGAAGTAGAGAGGCTATTGGAGTCAGATTAGGAGAATGGGTAGAGAAATGGAAATGGAGCACAATATCGGGATGTGTGCAGTAATGCACTTTGGCAGAAGAACTAAAAGGGTAAACTGTTTTCTAAATGGAGATAAGATACAAAACCGTGAAGCGCAAAGGAATTGGGAGGCATTGTGCAGAATTCCCTGAAGTTTGATTTTCAGGTTGAATCTATTGTGCGGAAACCAAATACGATGTTAGCACACAGTTCCAAAGGATTAGAAAATGAAAGCAAGGGAGTAATGAAGAGGCTTTATGAAGCACTGGTGAAGGCCTCACTTGGAGTACTGTGAGCAGTTATGCGCCACATCTGAGAAAGCATGTACTGAAACTTGAGAGGATTAAACGAAGGTTCAGAAAAATGATTCCATGATTAATCGACTTGTCTCCAGCGACTTCTGTCTTCATCTCACGCCGGGCAAAACACCCAGCTCACATTTCAAAACATCTATTGTCTCTAACCATAACCCAAACACTGCTTCTACAGAAAGGTCGGTACGTTAGCGTTGAAACCTTTGCCAGGGTCATATGAAGAGCTTCTGATAGTTCTGGGGGTGCATTCACCGGAACTTAGAAGATGAAGGATGTGGAGAGAATCCTGTGTTAATGCTTAAGAACAGAGGAGACAGAATAGTGGGGTGGCCTTTTAGAATGGAGATAAGGAGGAATTTCTTTAGATTGGTGAATCTGTGGACTTTGTTGCCACGGGCAGCTGTGGAGATTAGGTCTTCCTGTATATTCAAGGCAGAGACTGATAGATTCTTGATTGGTCGGCATATGAAGGGATACGTGGAGAAGGCAGGAGATCGGGCCTGAGAGGAAAAATGGATCAGGCATGATGAAATGGCGGATCAGACTCAGTGCGCCAAATGGCCTAATTCTGCCATAGTATCGTATGGTCTTACATCACCATATATAACGTTGATTCATTTCCTTGCGGGCAAGCTAGCCAACTGGATACAAAACTTGCTAAGTGGAAAGAATCAGAGTATTAATAATGGAGTGCTATTCAGATTGGAAGCTTGTGACCTGTGGTGTGGATGGGTACTGGGTCTATTGCTTGCTCTTTTTCTTGAAACCTTTGATATAAACATTGTTCATATATTTGCAGATGACATCGAAATTGGTGGTAGAATGGACAATAAAAGGGGTATTGTAAGTTTACAAGGGGACTGAGACGAATGTGGGAAGTGCACCAAGGAATGGTTTCATTTGGTAAAGTCAAACCGGGGCAGGAGTTGCATAGTCAATAGTGGGGCTTTGAAAAGTGCTGTAAAACACGGGGAAGCAAAGATTCAGGATTCACTGGAATGGTTTATACACGTATGTAGGGCACAGGAAGGATGTCATTAAGATGGAAAGGGCACAGAAAATAATCCGGAGAATATTACCAGGAGTGAAGCTATTGAGCTATAAGGGGGAATCCAGACAAGATGAACCGTTCTCCCTGTTGTAGAGTAAACTAGCTAACATGCCGTTGCTGAACTATATTAAGCCACGATCTATGTGTCAGTATCTTGGGGAAGAAGCAGAAAAAAATAATTTCCCATTTGATCCTCCCATCATTGGAGATGAAAGGTATTGGTGGTGTATTCGAACTTGCTAGCTGAAATGAGCGTATGAGCAAGTGAAGGTAGAATGAGTGTCCGTGGTGACGTGAGAAGTTTAGACAAACTTCTAAAGAAGCCCAGTGCGGAGGATCCTGACAGAATGCATCGCCGACTGGTGTGAAAACATCAATGCTCTGGAACGGAAGCGCCTGCTAGAAGTGGTGGATATAGCTCAGACCATCACAAGAAAAGCCTTCCTCACAATTGTGCCCTGCTCACCAAGGGGCGCTGTCACAAGGAAGCATAATCTATCAACAAGTAGCCCCAGCATCCAGACCATGCACCCTCCTCACTTCTGCTATCGGGCAGGTGGTACAGAAGCCTTCAGTCTCACACTGACAGGATCCGGAACAGTCGTTGCCCTTTGTCTATCAGGATCCTGAAACAGTGTGGATAACCTCACCCACTTCAACACTGAACTGATCATTGAACACAACCTAAAATGGATCACCGACTCTTATTTTCATATCCGTTATTTATTTATCTACCTGTGTGTCTATTTACTGCATTTACAAAGCTTTTGATTGCAGATTGTTTGCTTGTCAGTCTTTTATCTCTAATCTTTCATTAATTCCATTTTATGTCTTACTTATACTGTGAATATATGTTTACTGACCGTACATTGACAATTAATTTATTTTGAACATTGACAATGGTCGTGGGGAAAGCACTGAAGGTCAATAGCCTCACTGATAATGACCCTTTAAACAGAAAGAAAAACAGTGAGTGTCAATCTCCGTAAATTTTACAAATCTTTATTACGGTGGAAACACTAGAAGATGTAAAAATCAGTATGATTTGTAATTTGGTGAGACCCGACGCAGACTGGGCGACCGTTTCGCTGAACACCTACGCTCGGTCCGCCAGAAAAATCAGGATCTCCCAGTGGCCACACATTTTAATTCCACGTCCCATTCCCATTCTGATATGTCTATCCATGGCCTCCTCTACTGTCAAAATGAATCCAAACTCAGGTTGGAGGAACAACACCTTATATACCGGCTGGGTAGCCTCCAACCTGATGGCATGAACATCGACTTCTCTAACTTCCGTTAATGCCCCTCCTCCCCTTCTTACCCCATCCCTGACATATTTAGTTGTTTGCCTGTTCTCCATCTCCCTCTGGTGCGTCCCCCCCCCCTCCTTTCTTTCTCCTGAGGCCTCCCGTCCCATGATCCTTTCCCTTCTCCAGCTCTGTATCATTTTCGCCAATCAGCTTTCCAGTTCTTAGCTTCACCCCACCCCCTCCAGTCTTCTCCTATCATTTCGCATTTCCCCCTCCCCCCACTACTTTCAATTCTCTTACTATCTTTCCTATTGGTTAGTCCTGACGAAGGGTCTCGGCCCGAAACGCCGTCAGCGCTTCTCCCTATAGATGTTGCCTGGCCTGCTGTGTTCCACCAGCATTTTGTGTGTTGTTGTTCGAATTTCCAGCATCTGCAGATTTCCTCCTGTTTGATGATTTGTAATTTGTTGACACGATGAGGGTATCTCTGTGAGGAAGGTGAAACAGATTTCTGAGGGTGCTGTGGCATAATTCTGACCACTGAGGATACTATATATTTCCTAGGATTTCCGTGTTGAGATGATCTGCTGCCTGACTTTAAATTCCCAGCAGCTTTGATGGGGAAACCGGTATAATCAGTGTCCAACTGCCTCTGTCTCCTGCAGGCATTGTGATTGTGCTTATCTCTGTGATTCCAGGTGGAATAAAAATGAGTTTACAGCCTGGAAACAACCTCATCGGCCCATCTACTTCGTGCTGATATAAGTGGCTCTGATCTTTCTCCAATTTACTGCAGTTTTCGCAAAAAATTTCCCTCCAAGACTAATTCTCGATATTTTCCAGCCCACGTCTTCTCAACTTTGTGATTTTATTTGCGTTCCTGTGCCTCCTGTCACTCCATGCAACTTATTCCCATCACCCTTCACATGAACAAATGCACCTTTTGACCCTTTTAAATATATGCACTCTAGTCTTGTCTCCCGTAATCTGTGAAAAAGACTGCGGCAATCTAACCTATATACGTCCCTGATTATATAATGTACATGTATAAGGTCATCCCTGAAGATTTCGTGTTGCAGGGCAAACTGTCCCAGCTAATCCATATAATACAAAACCCAACACACTCATCCAGCACCATACTGGTCATTCTCCACTACACTCTTCCCAGCGTAATGACATCCTTCCTATAGTTTAGCAACAAGAACTGCAAGCAAAACTCTCTAAGCAGGACGTTGCCAATGAATTATACAGTTGTTACGTGACGATCATCATCAGAGGGGATGGCATGGGGCCTAGGGAACTGGCCAACATGGACCTTGAGCTAATGGTCAATCTGTCTCCCAGCTCACTGGAGAGAGAGCGTCTCAATTGAATGGTCAGTTTGTGATCCAGGGGACCGGGCAATGTGCGTCACAAGGGAACAGCCAGTCTGTGACCCAGGGGATTTGACACTGTGTGTCTCAAGGTAATAGTCAATGTACAACCCACGTGTCCGAACAGTGTGATCTAGCGGATTGGACAGTATATAATCCAATGGCTGGTCTGTGAGTGACACAGGTGACTGGAAACTTTGTGATATTTGCTTGTGGGAGATAGTCACAGTGATATTTACCAGTTTCACCAGACACTGTTTCATTAAGTTTCTCTGGTCAGCCGTTTGTTCAACTACGACGTACAAGCGGGAGGGCATCAGCCAGTGAGAACAGCGAGAAGACGTTAACAGCGAGAAGAGTTTAGACTCACATCCCCCTCTGGTGTTCCCCTCCCCCTGTCTTTCTCCCTAGGCCACCCGTCCCATGATCCTTTCCCTTCTCCAGCTGTGTATCCCTTTTTCCAATCAGCTTTCCTGCTCTTAGCTTAATCCCTCCCCCTCCTGTCTTCCCCTATCATTTGGATATGTCCCTCCCCCTCCCACTTTCAAATCTCTTACTATCGTTTCTTACAGTTAGTCCTGATGAAGGGTCTCGGCCCGAAACGTCGACTGTTCTTTTTCCTATAGATGCTGTCTGGCCTGCTACGTTCCACCAGAATTTTGTGTGTGTTACAGGGAGTTAGGAAGGAATTTGAGAAGCAGGACCATAAAGGTAGTGATCTCGGGATTACTGCCTGTGCCACAGGACAGTGAATATAGGAATTCAATGAGGTGGAGGATAAATCCGTGTATGAGGGCTTGGAGCAGGGATTCAGATTTCTGGATCATTGGGACCTCTTTTGGTGCAGGCATGGCCTGTACAAAAAGAACGGGTTGCGCGATTCCCAGAGGGACAAAAAACCTAGCCGGAGATATTAGCTGAGGGAGAGTTTAAATCGAACTGAAGGAACTGAAGAGGCGGAGGAAAAGGCGGTTGGCTCACAAATAGAGAAAGATTGTAGACAGTGCGAAGAGGAGGGTAAGCTGGTGATACAGAAGGAATGCGCTCAGACCGATGGTTTGAGATTTGTCCATTTTAATGCAATGAGTATTATGAAGAAAGCGGATGAGCTTAGAGCGTGGATCAGTACTTGGAATTGTGATTTTGTGGCCATGACGGAGACTTGGATGGCTCAGGGGCAAGAATGGTTACTCCGAGTACCAGGCTTTAGATGTTTCAGAAAGGACAGGGAGGGAGTCAAAAGAGGTGGGGGCGTGCCACTGTTGATCACAGAAAGTGTCACAGCTACAGAAAAGGTGGGCGTCATGGAGGTATTGTCTACGGGGTCTCGGTGGGTGGAAGTTACGAACAGGAAGCGTTCAGTAACTCGACCAGGTGTTTTTTTTTATACACCACCCAATTGTGACAAGGACATCGAGGACCAGATAGGAAGGCAGATTCTGGAAGGGAGTAATAATAACAGGGTTGTTGAAGTGTGAGATTTTAATTTCCCAAATATTGATTGGCATCTCCCTAGATTGAAGGGTTTTGACGGGGTGGAGTTTGTTAGGTGTGTTCAGGAAGGTTTCTTGACACACTATGTAGATAAGCCTACAAGAGGAGTGACTGTATGTGATCTGGTATTGGGAAATGAACCTGGTCAGATGTCACGTCTCTCAGTGGGAGAGCATTTTGGAGATAGAGATCACAATTCTATCTCCTTTACCACAGATTGGACAGGGATAGGAACAGATAAGTTAGGAAAGCGTTTATTTAGAGTTCTGGAAAATATGAAACTATCAGGCAGGAAATTGGAAGCATCAATTGGGAACAGATGTTCTTAGGGAAATGTACGGCAGAAATGTATCAATCTTCAGGGGATATATGCGTGGGGTTTTGCATAGGTCCGTTCCAATGAGACAGGGAAAGGATGCTTGGGTGCAGGATCCGGTGTGCACAAAGGCTGTTGTAAATCTAAACAAGGAAAGAAGAGCTTACGAATGGTTCAAACAACTAAGTAATTATAGGAAAGAAAAGTAAAGCTTACAAAAGGTTCAGAGAGCTAGGTAATGTTTGAGATCCAGAAGATATTAAGGCTAGCAGGAAGGGTAGCGTTGCAGCTATATAGGACCCCAGTCAGAACCCACTTGGAGTATTGTGCACGGTTCTGGTCGCCTCACAACAGGAATGACGTGGAAACCACAGAAAAGATGTTGCCTGGGTTGGGGAGCATGCCTTTTGAGATTATGTTGAGTGAATTCGGCTTTTTCTACTTGGAGCTACGGAGGATGAGAGGTGACCTGATAGAGGTGTATAAGATGAAGAGTGGCTTTGATCGTGTAGATAGCCAGAGTCTTTTTCCCAGTGTTGAAATCGCCAATGGGAGGGCCACAGTTTTAAGCAGCTTGGAAGTAGGTACAGAGAAGATGTCAGGGGTAAGTGTTCTTTTACGCAGAGAGAGGTGGGTGCATGGAATGGGGTGCCCGCGGTGGTGGTGGAGGCGGTGGCGAATACGATAAGGTCGTTTAATAGACTTTTTGATAGGTACACGGAGATTCGAAATATAGAGGGCTATGGGTAACCCTAGGTAAATTCTAAGGTAAGAACATATTCGGCACCCCGTTGTGGGCGGGTATTGTGCTGTAGGATTTCTATGTTTCTACCGCGTAGTCATTGTCTATCCTATTCTTTGTCTGGGAGTGGATGTGTGCAGTCACCGGTTTATCGGGATGGTCATCTGGCAGGAAGTAAGGTTCATAATAACCAGCACAGTCCCGCTCCAGCGTCAGCCAGCGTCTCGGCTCCATTGCATCCATCCAGTCTCCATCAGTTCTGTTAAACTCCGCGGTCTGATGTTCATTTTTAGAAGCTTCTTGAATGACGCATGGCTCCGGGGTTGTACCTCCAATGGGTTTCTTTTTTTATTCCTCACTTTTCTTGCTTAGTAGGATATTTTTTATTCACAAACATTTTAATACAAGATAATTTCTTCTTTTTTGAGGCATTGTAAGAATGTAAGCGTTGTTACTTCGATGTACTTGTTCTAGTTTTAATAATAATAATAATAATAATAATAATAATAATAATAATAATAATAATAATAATAATTTGAAAAGAAACATCCTGCTCAACTCTAAATCACGGTAGTATAACCTGCAATTCATCATTTATTTCAGGTTGCAAAATTCAGGTACGGAAAGTATTCAAGAGATTTTTACCAGACAAATTATCGACAGAAGATGATCGGGACACGGGAAGCAACACATCAACGCAGGGTCGGATTGAAAGCAATGTCCCAGTTGAATGCAGTTCCACCGCAGAGGACAGAGATCAGAGTCAGCTAAGAGAGAGTGATGTAGGAGACACTGATCAGGACCCTGGAATCGGCACAAGTGGGGTCACTGCCTGTCAGCTCGGAAGCTCATTGAACACGGAATTGTCAAGTCCCCAACAAGAAGCGGGTGAGTGATATACGAGGGTGATGTGGTCGCAGAATGAGGTTCCTTGTTTGAGGTTGGTCAGTTGGTTAAGGGGGAAATGTGTGGGTGTGATGCATGTGTTGTAGTGGGATAAACGTTTCCCCACTACAGGAAAAGTTGTACATGTTCTTAGGGTTCCCAGGATGGGTAGTCGGGCATATGGAGCTATACGGACGAAGAGTGTACTTTTGGGATGTGATTAAAGGGACATGTAGCCTCCTGGATACAGAGAGTATCTTTGTGAAGAGAGTATTATTGACAATCTCAGCATTTATTGCTCATCCAAAATTGAACTGGGTGCGTAATTGGAGTGGGAGGGTACAGATTCTGGCAAATATGGTCCTTTTAGTAACGTATTTCCCAGATTATTGTTGGGTAGATTTTAAGGCCAGTGTTGGAGATTAGGAGATAATCCGCGTTTGTAGCTGAATGCGGGAGTTTCGATACAAAATAGCTTGCTGCGTGTGGTGAGAGCGTTGGAGACGTGGTAATTTGGTTTAGTATCTGCTTTCTTCTTTTCATATTCGCATTCGCAGAGTCTAGAGTCTCTGCCATTCTGGCACAGTGGGACGAATATGGACTGTACGAACTGACGAAGTACTACAGGAACAGGCTGGAACAAGCAATAGAAGAAGGGGTGAAAACACTCAGATGTATGTCGTCACAGGAGGGACATTTCCATGCAGAAGAACATGAGGTGAGTGTATTTAGATAATTATCGCAGAACAGCTTATATCAGGGGGAATAGTGATCAAAATTATTCCCCTACACATTCTAGGAGTTCTATATGGCAATATTTGATTTCCGAATTGTCTAGAGCAGACCAGACCTCAGCCACGACGCCCATTCAGGTGGGGAGCAGTAGAACGACTTCTCAAAGCTGGTGTATTTACCAATGTGGCATAACAACAGTGTCTGCACATCCGGACTGTTCAGCAGGCAGTCTATTTAAAACTATCTTCGCATCTTATCAGGGCAATCGGTAAAGTTCGGCTGACTCGCTGGCTTCATTGCAGCCACTGAGGGACGGAACTCCAGCCGCGATACCAGCTGTTGCCTCCATCTGAGTTCGCAAATGACTCATTGGGTGACATTCTTGGGGGACATAGAGAAGTAGAGCACCTCAACAATCTTCCCTACCACTACCATCCGTGTACCTGTACAACATCATCGAAGCCCTTTCCTACACCTGCCATTCGTATACAAGTACAGCACCATTGAGAGTGTCCCTATGCCTACCATCCGTGAAACTGTACAGCACCATATCACAGCCTTCCCCATCTCTACCAATCGACAGATTTCCCTAAACCATCTGTGTACCTGTATAACACCCTCGACAGCCTTCCCTACGTACAACCGTGTACCTGTACTGCAGCATCGACAGCTTTCCCTGCACCCATCCTGTATCTCTACCGCATCATCGACAACTTCCTTGCATGTACCATCCGTGTACCTGTATAGCAACATGGACAGCCTTCCCTACCTACGATCCGTGTACCATTACAGCACCATCAACAGCCTCCCCTATACTTGTCCAAGTACCCGTACAGCACCATCGACAGCCTTCCCAACACCTACCCTCTACGTACATGTACGTACCATACACTGCCTTTCCTACATCTGCCATACTTGTACCTACACAACACAATCGACAGGCTTCCCTATACCTACCATTCTTGTAACTGTACAGCACCATCGAGAGCCTTCCCTACACCAATCCGTGTGCCTTACAGCTCCACCGACAGTATTACCTATCTCTACCATCCTTGTACCTGTGCAGAACCATCGACAGTCGTCCCTATGTCTACAATCCGTGTACGAGTACAGCACTAACGATAGCCTTCCCTACCCCCATCCGTAGCTATTATAAACTTTGAAACTGAACTTGTTTGCACCACTTGTGCTGGCAACTTATTTCAAACTCCCACGCTCCACTGAGTGAATCAATTTCCGCTCCTGTTCTCCTTAAACTTCTTACCTTGTTTTCCCTTAAACCATGATATTTAGCTGCAATGCCACTGGACCTCAATGCAAAAAGCTTGCATGCATTTAATTTATCTGTGCCTTATGTTGTCATCCGTCTGTCTCGAAGGGCTATGGTGTGTGCAATATGGGCCTATACATTAGTGTCGCTGTGAGCAGCGGCACTGGAGTGACCTCTCCAGGGTACAAGCCAGGTGTAGAGTTCCGGTCGTCAAGATCCCACTCTTGGCCTCTTCGCTGCGGACAACGGAAAGCGATGCAATTCGTTTGGAACCAGCTTGGCTACAGGAACACGCTGGAAGGTCGTCCAGTCACGTCCAGGCGCTGTCGGGGCCCCACTCCGATTATTCTGTCTGTGTTTATTCCCATAGCCTCGGTCACTCTGA
Organism: Hemitrygon akajei; assembly: GCF_048418815.1. NCBI lineage: Eukaryota > Metazoa > Chordata > Chondrichthyes > Myliobatiformes > Dasyatidae > Hemitrygon > Hemitrygon akajei. The sequence continues at coordinate 75,220 of NW_027332081.1, forward strand.
AGCTGCCTCTAAGACAGTGGGGCTACTTACCTACTTACCTATAGCTAGGGACCTTTCATTCTGGTTTTTATTTTATCTGTAGGTAAGTGATCATAACTGCACACAGTCCTCCAAGTAAGGCATCCCCAAGGTCGTATGCAACTTAAACATCCTATCTCCTGTAATCAATACTTTGATTTATGAAGACTAATGTGCCAAAAGCTTTCTTAATGACCCTATATAACTACGTTGCCACTTTCAACTAATTATAGACCTGTATTCTCAGATACTTTTCAGGTAACACACTCCTCTGTGCCCTGTGCCTTACCGTTCACTGTGTAAGACTTAGCCACTACTGAAGTGAAACCTCGCAGTTAACTGTATTAAATTTCCATTTGTCCTTTATCCAGCTGGTCCAGATCTCACCGAATGCTCTGATGGTTTTCCTCGCTGTCCACTGCACTCCAAAGTCGTTGCGTGACCCGCAACTTTGCAGATGCAGCTAACCATGTGATCATCTAGACAGTTGATATAAATGTCTATCATCTACGAGTCCAGCACCTACCCCTGAAACACTCCACCAGATATATGTCTCCATTCAGTGAGGCAAACATGTGCTCCCACTCTCTGGCTTCTCCCACAAAGGTAGTGTCTAATCCAATTTACAACCTCATATTGAATGCCCAACAACTGATAATTTTTGATCAACCTCCCATTCGGGACCTTACCAAGTGCCTTGCTAAAGTCCATTTAGAGAACCTCCATGCCTTCGTCAACTTTCCTGGCACCTTCCACCAAAAACTAAGCTTCATTAGACACGACCTACCACGCATGAATCCATGCTGACTATCCTTAGTTACTCCACCTGTGGCCGAATACTTATATATCGAGTTCCAATACTTACATACTTATATAAATAAATACTAATATACTTATATTCCAAATACTTATATATAACTTCCAATAACTTTCCAACTACTGTTGTCAGGCTCTCTGGCCTATAATTTTCTGTTTTAATTCTCGAGCCTTTCTGGAATAGACGAACGCCACTGGCTAACTTCCAACCATCTGGTAACTAACCTATCACTAAGGATGATTTAAATATCTCAGACAGGTATCAAGCAATTACTGCACTTGCCTCCCGCAGGGTCTGAGCGACCACCTTGTCAGGCCTTGGGGAGTAATCCACACCAATTTGCCGCCAAACAGCAAACACCTCCTCCTGATCTGTATGGAATTCGTGATGTTTTATCTTGCATGGATAGACTCCGTGTCCTTCTCCCGAGTAAATCCAGATGCAGAAATGCATTTAAAATCTTTCCCATCTCGTTTGGCTCCAAGTACGAATTAGCAATGTGATATTGCAGAACGCGAAATTTGTATTTGCTCAATTTTGTCCAGTGCTATCCTTTTGCTCTTGACATATCAGTAGAATCGCTTTGGATTCTCCATCATCGTGTATGCTAAGGCAAGCTCTTGAGTCCTTTTAGCCCCTCCCCAATTTCTTTTTTAGTATTTTTTGCATTTCAATACTCCATAATCACCCCATTGTTTTCCAACCAGCCTACACCTGCAATGCATCTCCATTTGTTATCAACCAGGGCCTCAATATCGCTTGAAAACCAAGATTGAAAGCCAATCTTGAAAACCCAGATTCCCGAACTTGTTATATTCACATTATACGCCAGTAGGTATATGATGATAGCTTTGATAGCTTTGTGCTATCAAAATGTCACTTCTGACATCACCCACTTATCTGGTACCAGAAACCAGCCTGTCCTAAACGGCACTTGCGAGATCATTTCTGAGACCATCAAGATTAGACTGCATCTAGTTTAGAATAACTTAGCATCGCAAACCACGGACCAGGCAGATCATTTTGCATATTTACTGTGAACCTAATGGCAGAGTGGTCACTAGATGCAAAGTGCTCCCCTACACAAATTTCTGGCATCTGTCCTGTCTCTTTCACCAATAGTAGATCAAGTAACGCACACTCTCTCATTGGGATATATGTGAGCTGATTAATAAAAATAAACTTTCCTGATCGTATTTGGCAAACTCTATCGCATTTAATCCTTTTAGAATTTGGGAGACCCAGTCAATAAATGGAAAAAGCTAAAGTATCGGAATTCATCGATTCCCTGAATTCATCGTCCTTTCCTTCTATACTTATTGAATTGAGATGTCGGCTCTTCAGGACAATGTTCACCTAATGCTCAACCTTTTGATGCCTAACTTTGTCTGGATTTTTAACGACATAATCTCTCCACTATCTGGCCCGGCACTCTGGTTTCCACCCCTCTGCAACACCACATTGAACACACTCTACCCTCCAACACATCGCACCTCGCTCAGAGTTACAGCACGAGGAAACCTTCCTTTATGTTCTATCCAGCCAGCAGTGGGATTAGAAAATTGAGTGCATGACACAAGCGAGTCGCTCTGTTCTCGTTGTGATTCATTGCCGCTGTATGCAATTAATCATGTAAGTGGAGCAATCTGTAAATATCTATGTTCATCTATAAATTCATAATCTGAAGACTTCAGTTTTACTGGTATGGAACTTAAACCTTTCAATCCCTTTCGCAACTCTCTCAGACCCGGTAGCAGTGAAACTGAGGGATTATTTTCCAGTGCAGTGGACCGTCAGGAAATTAGGCTGATTTATTACATAATTATTTCCACTATTCATGTTAGGGAAATCATTCCATTTCTCTACTGGTGCCTTTTCTTGGATATCAGCCGTTCTAGTCCCAGTACATCACTAGCTATTTCTCAGAGCAAAGTCCGAGGCCCATCTATTTCATTTGCATCCTCGTCCTTCATTCCATCATAAGGTCTTAAATGTATTTTGGCTGTAGAATATTCAATATTTTAATTCATAATTCCTCAATCAAGAAGCCCATTCTTGCCTTCAGGAAGTGAACTGCATTTTATAGATTGATGGCAAAGTGATAAACATCTCAATCGACATTCCTTCACATTCAGTTGTCTTTACACATCAATCGTAAGACCATGAGACCTGGGAGCAGAAGTAGACCATTTGTCCCGTAACTCTGTATCGCTGATGTCCATCTCTGCTGATTTATTATCCCTCGCCACCCCATTCCCCTGCATCCTCCACGTAGGTTTTGCCAACCTGACTAATCAAGAAACTACCAACCTTCGCTATAAATCTCCCCAATGACTTGGTCTCCACAGCCATCTGTGCCAACGAAGTCTACAGATTCGCTTCCACTGGATAAAGTCGTTTCTTCTCATCTCTTTTCTAAATGGAAGTCTCTCTATTCTGTGGCTGTGTCCTCTGGTTTTACACTTCCTCAATATGGGAAACATCCTCGCTCCATTCCTTATATATTTCACAGGTCTCAATGAGACTCTTCGTACCATGGGCTCATATCATGTTAAGCCTCATGTGAGGTACATTGTCAAAGGCCCACTGAAAACATCAGTGAAATACAACCATTTAATTATGCCTGCATGCAGTTTAATCCGCAGCCCATTGAAATTTTCAGTCGACCACAATAGAGCTTTGCCCCTGTCAAGTGAATACTGGAGTGTACCAGCTAAGGCGCCTCTTTGCTGGTAACTATAAAACAGGCAACACCGCGGCATAAGGCCCTCAGACCAGTCCACGGCAGAGCTTGTCTTCTGCCGAGCCAAACACTGGGGGACAGCACCGACTCCATCCTGGAGGCAGTGTCACATCAGTTCCGAGGTTGAGAACCAGTTTCGACTTCTCTCTCCTCGCTTAAGGTCATATCCGCACTACGACCGCTGTCACGCAGCTCCCCCGCCATCGTCCTCTGTTCTCAACCCAATGAATTAGTGAATAAAACTTGCGGCATACCAGGAAAAGTCACTCGCTATTAGACTGTGAACTGCACGTTGAGCAGTTCCTTGAGGTTCTCCACTAGCGAAATATTCGATGATGGTGTTGCCCAGCATTACGTTAGGTTCTTAATGCATAGAAGGATCTTACAATCATTAGGAATAACGTAGCACCTTTTATTGACCCCGTAGAAGCCGCTGCGACTGAACTCGCCCCCAGCTTACCGAATGCCTGTAACTCTGAATTTGGCCTGTTCCAATTATCTACACTGCAGCTTCTGAAAATTCAGTTATGTTCCCATCTATGTGAGATTTGATCCCACAATACATCTCTTTAACTTCCGCTCTACCCTCCCTTTCCCTTCTTGTTGTCACTCTGCAATTTACTCCGCATTGTTTCCGCATCATTCTGCCATTTCCAACCCCATCGGATATGTGTCTTGGAGCACCGTTCGTTGGATGAAAAAAAGTATCATTCACAGAAATTCTGCCTGCACTAACAATCTAACCCCGCTGCTAAATATGTGGTGAGGGGTTTTATATCAGCAGTAGTTGTGCCAAAAGAAAATATCTAACAGGTCAAATGCAAATTCCTGAATTGTTCAGTCCTACTGATTAAAGCAACGGGTCGATGCGGCAACATAACGGTCATGTCTGTTTGCTTGCATTCACCTTCAGTAAAATGACTTTTTAATTCGATGGCTTAGTTTAGATGAAACCCTGAAGGATGAAATGATAACATTGTGAGAAACGTCTCTAACATATTCAAAATTTGGCAAATATCGGCATCTCTACTGAAGAAATATTTGAAACATGAACCTTATTCCTCTCCCTAAATAACGGACGAACTGCTAAATATTTTCACATTGTGTCGTTTTGTTTTGTATTTCCATCATTGCAGTATTTATTTAATTTTGTACAGATATTTCATAACTCGCTTTGGTAAACGGATGCACTGTTGCTAATCTGACTGATTGAGCAAACAAATCACAAAACCTCTCCCGCTGTGTCGGTAAAGCCTTATTCCGGCACAATATTGACTTGGAATTTCCTTCAGTTTTTCTTCTCTCTGAGTGACAAAGCCCAGTTATTGAGAGGGAGGATGAAGTAGTGAAGTAGACGAAGTGGCATTAACTGTGTCTGTTCAGAAAGCTACTGAGACAATGAGGAGGTGGTTTCTGCCATATCTTCCATGTCTTTTTGTGTGCAACAGAATGAATTCACTGCTTCCCTTTTATAGAAAGTCACTGAACTAACAGAGAAGGGAAACTGGACAGAGAATTTCGGACTCTTCCTCAGTCTGGTGATGGGCAAAGGTTCGCAGACCCGGAGGGCGATGTGGGAATCCTTTGTGAAAATGCGGACTGAGTTACAGAAGTTGGACAAAATACTCAAGGAAATACAAGAGCTCGGTATGTTAAAGACATGCACTGAACACAAAGTCATACAGTACTGAATTATAACAATTTTAATTTACCAACTCTGTTTTCATGAAAGTCTTTTGATTTAAACAGGCCCCGACCCACAGGAAGACATGAACATCTCCCAAGGGTTATCTCAGGTACCCACTCAACTGATAGGTGAGTGATGAAATGCTTGGTTTAAACAGCATCTCAAATATTAGACTGAGGCTTTGCAGAACCTGGGAATCGATTTTTTTTTACCATAATCATGTGCTGCGTTCTGGATGCAAGTTACAATTGAAAGAATTTCTCGTTATAATGTATTTTCCACGATTCCAGATGTTGATTCTGCTCACACACAAGAGGAAATCTGCAGGTGCTGGAAATCTGAGCTACACACACACACAGTGCTGGAGGAACTCAGCAGAACAGGCAGCATTTATGGACAATAGCACAGTCTATGTTTCTGGATGTCTGTTGACGGAAGCATAGAAATCTTACAGCACAATAGAGTCCCTTCGCTCCACAAAATTGTGCCGCACATATCCTGACTTTAGAAATTACCTAGTGCTACACATAGCCCTCTACTTTATAAGCTCCATCTACCTATCCAAAAGTCTCTTAAAACACCCTGTAGTATCTGCCGCCACCACCGTTGCCGGCAGCCTATTCCAAACACTCGCCATTCTCTGTGTAAAGAAACTTACACCTGATATCTCCTCTGTATCTACTTCCAGGCACCTTAAAACTATGCCCTCTTATGGTAGCCATTTCAGCCCGGGGAGTGGGGTGGTGAAGCTTCTACGCCAGTTATTCTAACCTCAGTGGTTGGGAAATTGTTGGAGTCTATTATTAAAGATGAGGTTTTTGTTATTTGGAAACTAATGATAGAATATTTCGAAGTCAGACTCGTTTCTGTGAAGGGAAATCTTGTCTGACGAATCTGCTTGAGATTTCTAAGGAAATAACAAGTAGGGTGGACAAAGGAGATGCAGTGGATGTCATTTATATGGATTATCAGAAGGCGTCTGATACAAGAGGCTGCTGAACAAGATAAAATCAGATGGCGTTACAGGAAGGTTACTGGCATGGATAGCGGAATGGATGACAGGCAGGAGGCAGGGAGTGGGAATAAAAGGAACCTTTTTCTGTTTGGCTGCCAGCGACTGGTGTCTTTCCTCAAGGGTTAGTATTGGGACCGCTACTTTAAAGATTAATTGTCAATGATTTGGATAATGGAACTGATGGCTTTGTGGCAGGGTTTGCGGATGATACGAAGATAGGTGGAGGGATCGGTAGTTCAATGCGATTGTATCAGGTCACAGACAAGTTAGAAGAATGGGCAAAAAGTGACAGATGGCTACACTGTTGAGAAATGTATGATAATGCATTTTGGTACAAGGAACAATAGTGAAGACTGTTATCTAAATGGGGAGAATGTTTAACATCTGAGTTCAATGTGGCATCATGCTGGAACCAATGTTGAAGGCCGGATGGCATCTTCCTGTTCTGTTCTGTGTTCTATGAAAGTCCTGTGACAGCTGAAATCCTGAACCACCTGCTACCGAAATTTATCGGTATCTGCTCTGTTCTTCACCACCCGAACTGTAATCGGCATGGCTTTCAAACATGTATTTCAAGTCACGAACCAGTAGCATCTCCCCTTTTCCCACTTTCCACAGACGTTGTCTGACCTGTACTCACATCTACACTCCCGTCCTTCTACAGCTGTGCTGCAGAGGGCAGGCCAACATGCTGCATAACGGTGGCGGACTGCAAGGCTCTACAACGGGTAGTCAAAACTGTCCAACGCATCACTGGCACCCCCAGCCTACCTTCCATCAGGGACGTATATACAGAAAGACTCCGGAAAAAGGCCAGGGGCTTCAGGAAGGATCCCCACATCCTGCCTATGGGGTGTTTGCCCCTCTATCATGAGGGAGGAAGGATCCCACCTATCCTGCCTATGGGCTGTTTGTCCCTCTCCCCTGAGGGAGGAAGGATCCCACCTATCCTGCCTATGGGCTGTTTGCCCCTCTACCATGAGGGAGGAAGCTACGTAGTATCCACAGCAGGACCACCAGACTCAAAATCAGTTACTTTTCTCAAGCAGTAAGACTGATCAACACCTCTGATAACTAAGCCACCCCTCCACAACTAACAATACCTAGCCACCACCAGCACGGTTTTAAAATTGTCTGTCACAACCACCTGAGGTCAGAGTGACTCCTGTATCGTATATATTTATATTTATTGTGTTTTTCATTGTTTTCTTTATCTGAGTTTCTTGTGCTACATCAGATCCGGAATAACAATTATTTCTTTCTCCACTACTCTTATGTATCTTCAATCTTGTATCTGCTGAGTATTTACAACACATACTCTTTCAGAGACACGAGACTGCGGATCTGCCGTGTCAAACCATTTTCTGGAGGAACTCAGTGAGCTGAGCAGCGTCTGTGATGATGGAAGGTGGGGAGGGGATTTGTCTGCGTTTTGTGTCAAAATGCTGACTATCGCAATCTCCTGAACAAGACAATCACATTTTATCTACCAACAACCCCTACCCACAATGCACGTGCTGATCAACAAAGATACTTTGTGTTTTGAATCAATGACGGGGGGAGGGGAGGGGAAGCTGTGATTCCCCGACCTGTTCCTTTGACAGAATGCCAACTACCCGTTTCTCTAACTCCATACGCCACATCAACAATGGGCTTTCAATGTTTCTTCCACAGGAACAATGATATCTCTGACCGCAGTGAGAGGTTGTCCAGTACGCGACAGTCGGGGTCAGTAAACTTCCAGGGAAATCCTGACCTTCACAGCACAGTTAATGTGGAAATGTGATGATCTGGTGTTTATCTAGACCAGGGCTCTCTGTCCAGTCACCGGACTGTTAATCGAATTTACTTTACTGTACGAACATTCATTGATGAGTTCAATTAATGCAATAGCTTTGAGCAAGTCTTGTGTACTAAAATTACTGAGTTCTGAGGTGAGGCATCTAACAGTTTGTCTGCTGTCTGTTCCCATTGAAGATGTTCAACAGAAACACAAGGAGACTCTGCGGGCACAAACTGAAACACTGAGAATGAACACGATCCTGATGAGGGAGAAGGTGCAGGTTTTCCAGCTGGTTGATCGATACGCTGAGCTCACAGTCATTTCTACTTTTCGAGATCGGAGACTGGTGGAACATGAGCTGCTGGCAAGAAGCAGAGACCACGAGGAGTGGAGAGAGAAACATCCCGATGTAGAACTGAAAACAATCCGGATGTAACAGTTGTTCCAGAGCAGCTTTTTACGGAATAACTCAAAATCTGGGAGCTCGGCAGCAGTGGCCGGAGTCTCGGGGATCGGGAAAACAACAATGGTACAAAAGATTGTTTATGACTGGGCCACAGGGAAAATATATCAGCAATTCCAGTTTGTCTTCAGTTTCAAATTCCGGGATTTAAACTCCATTAACTGCAGAATAAACCTGAAAGAACTGATTCTGCATCAGTATCCTTACTTTGGGAATATCCTGAGAGAGGTCTGGAAGAACCCAGAGGGATTGCTGTTTATATTTGATGGTCTGGATGAATTCAATGACAAAATAGATTTTTCTGACAGTCGGAGAGACACAGAACTTCGGTCAACATGCACAGATCCTGAAATCAAGTGCAAGGTTTCTGACATTGTGTACAGTTTAATCCAGCACAAGCTGCTCCAAGGGTGTTCAGTGCTGGTGACCACCCGTCCCACTGCGTTACATTTATTGGAAAAGGCAGAGATCAGTGTCTGGGCTGAAATCGTTGGATTTGTTGGTGAGGAATGGAAGGAGTATTTCATCAGGCATTTTGATGATCAGACGGTGGCGGCAGCTGTTTTCAAACACGTGGAGGAGAACGAGATCCTGTACACCATGAGCGACAACCCCTCCCACTGCTGGATCCTCGCTCTGGCACTGGGCCCCTTCTTCACACAAAGAGTCAGGGACACGCAGCGAGTTCCTAAGACCATCACCCAACTATATTCCTACTATATTTACAACATCCTGAAAAACCATGGCCGTGAGATTAAGAACCCCCGTGATGTGTTACTCAGTGTTGGTCAGATGGCCTTCAGAGGAGTGACCCAGAGGAAGATTGTGTTTACAGATGGAGATTTGATCAACAACAATCTTCAGCCTTCCCAGTTGCTGTCCGGGTTCCTTTTGGGGAGGGACGATTCTGCCCAGAGCGTGGTATACACATTTCCACACCTCACCATCCAAGAGTTTGTAGCTGCACTCGCACAATTCCTGAATCCACATCCCAGGGATATCATGAAATTCCTCACTGAAGCCCAGAACACGACCGATGGGCGATTTGAGGTATTCCTCCGTTTTGTTGCTGGCCTCTCCTCCCCAATGACAGCTTGGTGTCTGGAGGAGCTTCTGGGTACATTTCATCATGAAACAACCTGCCGGGTGATTGACTGGGTGAAGGAGAAGGTTAAACGCCAGAGTAGAAACACAGGGAGTGAAGCTGGTAAAAGGAGCCTCCTGAACACATTGCACTACCTGTTTGAGTCTCAGAATCGTGGACTGGCTCAGTCCGCACTGGGATCTGTGGAAACACTTTCATTCAGCAGAATGTCACTGACCCCGTCTGACTACACGGTCTTGTCTCATGTCATCGGACTCTGTGATACAATGAAACGTCTCGTACTGGAGAACTGCCACATTCAGTGCGAAGAGATCCAGCGGCTGGGACCCGGGCTGCACAAGTGCCAGGAGTTGAGGTAACTTGATTAATCTCTCACTCTGAACTGTGAAACAGTTCCAATGCGTTGTTTCAATGTAAAGGCATTTGGGTTTAACTGTGATAAATTAGATTGTGAAGAATTGTGACAAATGCCAGGGGATCGGTCAGTAATACCCCAATAATAGAACCACAGAAACATAGAACACTACAGCACAGTACAGGCCCTTCAGTCCTCCATGTTGGGCCGACCCATATAATCCTTAAAAAAGTACTAAACCCACACTACCCCATAACCATTTTTCTTTCATCCATGTGTCTGTCCAAGAGGCTCTTAAATACCCCTAATGTTTTAGCCTCCACCACCATCCCTGCCAAGTCATTCCAGGCACTCACAACCCTCTGTGTAAAAAACAACTTACCCCTGATGTCTCCCCTAAGCTTCCCTCCCTTAATTTTGTACATATGCACTCTGATGTTTGCTACTGGTGCCCTGGGTAACAGGTACTGACTATCCACCCTAGCTATGCCTCTCATAATCTTGTAGATTTCTATCGTCCCCTCTCATTCTTCTACGCTCCAAAGAGAAAAGTCCCAGCTCTGCTAACCTTGCTTCATGTGACTTGTTCTCAAAACCAGGCAACATCCTGGTAAATCTCCTCTGCACCCTCTCCATAGCTTCCACAACTTTCGTATAATGAAGTGACCAGAATTGAACACAATACTCTAAGTGCGGTCTCACCAGTGATTTGTAGCATTGCAACATGACCTCTCTACTCTTGAACTCAATACCCCTGTTATTGAAACCTAGCTTCCCATAGACCGTCTTAACTACCCTGTCAACCTGTGCAGCGACCTTGAGGGATGTATGGATTTGAACCCCAAGGTCCCTTTGTTTATCCACACTCTTAAATGACTGACCATTAATCCTGTACTCAGTTTTCTGGTATGTCCTTCCAAAATGCATCACCTCACTCTTGTCCGGATTGATCTCCATCTGCTATTTTTCTGCCCAACTCTGCAGCCTGTCTATATCCTCTTGTAACCTTCATCAACCTACAGTTTCATCCACAACTCCTCCAATCTTCCTGTCATCCGCAAACTTACACACCCATCCTTCCGCCTCTACATCCAGGTCATTTATAAAAATCACAAATAGCAGGGGTCCCCGGACAGATCCCTGCGGCACTCCACTAGTCACCGACCTCCAGGCAGAATACTTTCCTTCCACGGCTACCCTCTGTTTTCTTTCTTTAAGCCAACTTTTTATCCAAACAGCCAGGGTTCCACTTATTCCATGCCTCATGACTTTCTGGATGAGTCTCTCATGAGAGACCTTGTCAAATGCCTAGTTAAATACCATGTAGAGCACATCCACTTCCCTACCCTCATCAATTTCTTTTGTTACCTCTTCAAAAAACTCAATCAGGCTCGTGAGGCACGATTTTCCATTCACAAAGCCATGTTTACTATCCATGAGTAGACTGTACTCCAAATGCTCGTAGATCCTATCCTTAAGAGTCCTTTCCAGTAGTTTGCAGACCACCGACGTAAGACTCACCGGTCTATAGTTCCCAGGTTTCTCCCTATTACCTTTTTTACACAAGGGAACTACATTTGCCATTCTCCAGTTCTCCGGCACTTCCCCTGCAGCCAAAGAGGATTCAAAGGTCATAGCGAATGCTCCTGCGATCTCTTCTCTGAATTCCCACAAAAACCTGGGGTGTATCATATCCGGCCCTGGGAATCTATTAATCTTAATATTTTTAAGAAGATCCAGCACTTCTTCTTCCTTAATCTCTACATTGTCCAGCACACAGTCCTGCTCTACTTCGACCTCATCCTGATCAAGATCCTTTTCACTTGTGAATACTGAAGCAAAGTATTCATTTAGGACCTCCCCAACCTCCTCCGCTTCCAGGCACATGTTGCCCTCTTTATCCTTTAGCGGTCCCACCTTCGTTTTCGTCATCCTCCTATTCTTCACCTACACATAGAACGCCTTGGGGTTATCCTAAATCCTACATGCCAAGGCCTTCTCATGCCCCCTTCGAGTTCTCCTAAGTCCTTTCTTTAGCTCTTTCGTGGCTACCCTATATTTCTCATGAGGCCCTCCTACTTCCTGCTTCTTATATCTAACATATGCTACCTTTTTCCTCTTGAGGAGTTGCCTCACATGTTTCGTCAGCCACGGTTCCCTTTTCCTACCATTTTTTCCTTGCCTCCGTGGGGCAAACCTATCCTGAACCCAGCTCAAGTTTCCCTAAACTTCTATCATTTTACTTCTGTGCTTTCCCCTTTGAACATCTGCTTCCAATTTACTCTCGCTAGTTCCTTCCTCATCCCTTCAAAGTTAGCCCTTCCCCAGTTAAGCACTTTACCATTTTGTTTGATGTTGCCCTTTTCCACAGCTATGCTGAAGCTAACGGGGTTGTGAACACTCTCACCATAATGCTCCCCAACCAAGAAGTCTGTCAACTGACCAGGTTCATTACACAGAACTAGATCCAGGATAGCCTCTCTTCTCGTCGGCTGATCCACATACTGTGTCAGGAATCCTTCTTAAACACACTTGAGAAATTCAGCCACATCTATCCCCCTTGCACTCAGGAGGTGCCAGTCAATAAGAGGGATGTTGAAATCACCCAAAACTACTACCCTGTATTTCCTGCACCATTCTAAAATTTGCCTGCTTATCTGCTCCTCGGTGTCCCGAGGGCTATTTGGGGGCCTATAGCCTACTCCCAGCACAGTGATTGATCCCTTACTATTTCTGACTTACACCCAGATTTACTCCGTGGACACTCGTTCTGCAGCATCCTCCCTTTCTATAGCCGTGATACTATCCCTGACCAGCAATGATACTCCCCCACCCTTTTCTACCTCCCATCCTATTCCTTTTAAAAACACCTGAACCCCGGGACCTGCAATGTCTGCAGTGAGATGCTGAAGATGTTCTATAGGTCAGTTGTGGAGAGCGCCCTCTTCTTTGTGGTGGCGTGTTGGGGAGGCAGCATTAAGAAGAGGGACGCCTCACGTCTTAATAAGCTGGTAAGGAAGGCGGGCTCTGTCGTGGGCAAAGTACTGGAGAGGATAACATCGGTAGCTGAGCGAAGGGCGCTGAGTAGGCTACGGTCAATTATGGAAAACCCTGAACATCCTCTACATAGCACCATCCAGAGACAGAGAAGCATTTTCAGCGACAGGTTGCTATCGATGCAATGCTCGTCAGACAGGATGAAGAGGTCAATACTCCCCAATGCCATTAGGCTTTACAATTCAACCGCCAGGAGTAAGATATGTTAAAGTGCCGGGGTTGATTGTATTTAATGTATTTAAGTAAACTACTTAAGAACTTTTTAAAAGCTATTATTAATGCTTTTTGAGAGAGTGATTTAGATGCATATCATATTTTTACTGAGTTAAGTATTGTATGTAATTAGTTTTGCTACAACAAGTGTATGGGACATTGGAAAAAATGTTGAATTTCCCCATGGGGATGAATAAAGTATCTATCTATCTATCTATCTATCATCATCTAATCCTGCTCTTCCTCCAACCAAGTTTCAGTAATGGCCACAACATCGTAGTTTCATGTACTAATCCATGCGCTAAGTTCATTCACCTTGTTCCTAATACCCCTAGCATTGAAATAAACACATTTCAACCCCTTTAGCTGGCTACAATTACGTTCTGTCCCCTGCCTGTCCTTCCTCATCAACTCTGAACTCTTAGCATCATGCCCTTGTCCTTCTACCTTAATCCCTGCACTCACATTCTGATTCCCACCCCCCTGCCAATCTAGTTTAAACCCTCCCGAACAGCTCTATCAAACCTGCCCGCCAGGATATTGGTCCCTCTGGGATTCAAGTGCAACCCGTCCTTTTTGTACAGGTCACATCCGCCCCAAAAGAGGTCCCAATGATCCAGAAATTTGAATCCCTGGCCACTGCTCCAATCCCTCAGCCACACATTTATCCTCCAGCTCATTCTATTCCTATTCTCATTGTCGCGAGGCACAGGCAGTAATTCCGAGATTACTACCTTTGAGGTCCTGCTTTTCAACTTCCTTCCTAACTCCCTGTAGTCTTCTTTGAGGACCTCTTCTCTTTTCCTATTATGTCATTGGTACTAATATGTACCACGACCTCTGACTGTTCTCACGCCCACTGCAGGATATCTTGGACGCGATCAGAAACATCTCGGACCCTGGCACCTGGAGATAAACTACCATCCGAGTTTCTTTCCCGCGTCCGCAGAATCGCCTGTCTAAACCCCTGACTATAGAGTCCCCTATCACTACTGCCTTCCTCTTCCTTTCCTTACCCTTCTGAGCCACAGGGCCAGACTCTGTGCCAGAGGCACGGCCACTGTCGCTTCACCCAGGTAGGCTGCACCCAGCTAGGTAGAGAGGGGTACTCTCTAGTACCTGAATCTTCCCCTTCCCACTCCTGACTGTGACCCACTTGCCTGTCTCCCGTTGCACCGATGTGACCACCTCCATTTAACTCCTCTCTATCGCCTCCTCACTCTCCCTGACCAGACGAAGATCATCGAGCTGCAGCTCCTGTTCCCTTACACTGTCCCTCAGGAGTTGCCTCTCGTTGCACCGGATGCAGATGTGGCCTTCCGGGACGCTGGGGGACTCCAGAACCTCCCACATCTGACACCGACCACAGAAAACTGGCCTCCCACACATACTACCTCCTTTTGCAATCAACAACTGCCTCACCTCGTCCCGTTACTGCCGAAGCCCGTGGAGCCAAAGCCCTTTCACTCCGCTGCCCGCTGGATATGCTTCCTTCTTTTTAAACTGTCTCTCCCCCAAGGAGGGGAGTGCTCTGTGATTCCTTGTGAAGGGCTGTTCGAGACTTCATCAGATCAGTGAACAACTGCCATTGGTTTAATGACAGAAAATCACATGAATGGCCGTGTTTCTCACGGCTTGTGACACATCCATTGACAATGTTCCTTCTCACTGTTACTGACCGAGACTGACTGCCACAGAGCTTTATACCCTCTTCCCGGTGAGGGACAAGAGAGGATTAGCGGATTGTCCCAGCGAGAGAGAAACAAATAGCTGTGTGAGATTGTCCTCCTCCTGCCCTTCCCTGTGTCTGAGTATTACCATCACTCCTCCGGTGTGACTTCGCTCACTGACCCCATGTGGGCATCTCCTCTCCCGATTGCGCGCCTCAGTTCACACTATCCCTCCCGTTCGATTAACGTTTGCGTCCCTTCCTCTATTTGTCTTCCTGTGGGTATCTCCGCCCCGTATTCCTTTTTCCTGAGGAGTCTCTCTTCACCATCATCCACTTCCTGCGGTATCTCTCTTCCCCATGCTCCTTCGTCCTGTGGAAGCTCCTTTTCCCAGCTACATTCCTCCTGTGGGGTATCCTTTCCCATCACTTGTCACCTGGTGGGAGGTTCTTTCGTCAGCTCCCATGGACAATTTCCTATACACAACTCCTAACTGATCCTTCTCTTCCGACCACCTCAAGTCTTCCTCACTGTGGGACTCTCCGGCCCTGCTCCTTACGATGCTCTCATGTCAGTAACACTTTGAACCATCTGGGAATCGGACAGATTATGTGGAGTTTACAGGGTCACACCGACAGACTAAATTACTGACATTGCGTGAATACCCTGGAGCTGGTCAGTGAGGGACATTGACTGTGATGGGAACTCCGATCAGTGATTTACTAAAGGGTTTAATGTTTCCTGAATTATCCGAGAGAGAGAGTGAAATTTGCTCAGACCCACGGTTTAAATCATTTTGCTGATCAATTTGTCTGTGTTTAGACTTGGGCGGAATGAACTGGGAGATTCAGGAGTGAAACTGTTGTCCGCGTCTCTGAGGAACCCAGAGTGTAAAATACAGAAGCTGTGGTAAGTACCAGATTGTGGGAGATTGTGTTTACAGTCACTGGGCGTCTGACACTGAACATTAATGTGATCAGTAATTGTGTTAGTAATTAACACTGGGGATTTGTACCGTCTCCTATTTCTCTATCTCCTTCGCCCTGGCTTTCTCTTATCTCCAGGCTGGACAAGGTTGGTCTCACAGATTCTGGTGTCGAGGATCTTGTCATTGCTCTCAGTACAAACCGATCACTGACGGAGCTGATCCTGGGATCAAACTCGCTGACAGACCGATCTATCCCTGCTCTCCGCCGCCTGGTTCTGACACTTCCAAATCTGGCGTGCATCTGGTGAGTGTTTGTGTTAACGTTCAATGTGATAACATATCAGCGGATCCGCGGGTTTTCTGGTGATATTTCTGGTGATAACTTGCAGGATGCTAGGAATAAATTTGTCCCGGTGAGGAAGATAAAGAATGGTAGGGTGAAGGAACCATGGGTGACAAGTGAAGTGGAAAATCTAGTCAGGTGGAAGAAGACAGCATACATGAGGTTTGGGAAGCAAGGATCAGATGTGTCTATTGAGGAATATAAGGTAACAAGAAAGGAGCTTAAGAAGGGGATGAGAAGAGCAAGAAGGGGGGCATGAGAAGGCCTTGGCGAGTAAGGTAAACGAAATCCACAAGGCATTATTCAATTATGTGAAGAACAAAAGGATGACAGGAGTGAAGGTAGGACCGATTAGAGATAAAAGTGGGAAGATGTGCCTGGAGGCTGTGGAAGTGAGCGAGCTCCTCAATGAATATTTCGCTTCGGTATTCACCACTGAGAGGGAACTTGATGAGGGTGAGGGCAATATGAGTGATGTTGATGTTCTGAAGCATGTTGATATTAAGGGAGAGGAGGTGTTGGAGTTGTCAAAATACATTAGGACGGATAAGTTCCCGGGGCCTGACGGAACATTCCCCAGGCTACTCCATGAGGCAAGTGAAGAGATTATTGCTGAACCTCTGGCTAGGATCTTTATGTCCTGGTTGTCAACGGGAATGGTACCGGAGGATTGGAGGGATGCGAATGCTGTCCCCTTGTTCAAAAAAGGTAGTAGGGATAGTCCAGGTAATTATAGACCAGTGGGCCTTACGTCTGTGGTGGGAAAGCTGTTGAAAAAGATTCTCAGAGATAGGATCTATGGGAATTTAAAGAATCATGGTCTGATCAGGGTAAGTCTGCATGGCTTTGTGAAGGGCAAATCGTGCCTAACAAGCCTGATAGCGTTCCTTGAGGAAGTGACCAGGCATACAGATGAGATAATGCAGTGGATGTGACCTACATGGATTTTAGTAAGGCATTTGACAAGGTTCCACACGATAGGCTTATTCAGAAAGTCAGAAGGCATGGGATCCAGGGAAGTTTGTCAAGGTGGATTCAGAATTGGCTTGCCTGCAGAAGGCAATGTGTCGTGGTGGAGGGAGTAAATTCAGATTGTAGGGTTGTGACTAGTGGTGTCCCACAAGGATCTGTTCTGGGACCTCTACTTTTTGTGATTTTTATTAACAACCTGGATGTGGGGGTAGAAGGGTGGGTTGACAAGTTTGCAGACGGCACAAAGTTTGGTGGTGTTGTAGATAGTGTAGAAGATTGTCGAAGATTGCAGACAGATATTGATAGGATGCAAAAGTGGGCTGAGAAGTGGGAGATGGAGTTCAACCGGAGAGGTGTGAGCTGGTACACTTTGGAAGGACAAACTCCAAGGCAGAGAACGAAGTAAATTGCGGGATGCTTGGTAGTGTGGAGGAGCAGAGGGATCTGGGGGTACATGTCTACAGATCCCTGAAAGTTGCCTCACAGGTAGATAGCGTGGTTAAGAAAGATTATGGGGTGTTAGCTTTCATAAGTCGAGGAATAGAGTTTAAGAAACGCGATGTAATGATGCAGCTCTATAACACTCTAGTTAGGCCACACTTGGAGCACAGTGTCCAGTTCCGGTCGCCTCAGTATAGGAAGGATGTGGAAGCATTGGAAAGGATACAGAGGAGATTTACCAGGATGCTGCCTGGTTTAGAGAGTATGAATTATGATCAGAGATTAAGGGAGCTAGGGCTTTACTGTTTGGAGAGAAGGAGGATGAGAGGGGACATGATAGAGGTGTTCAAGATATTAAGAGTAATAGACACAGTGGACAGCCAGCGCCTCTTCCCCAGGGCACCACTGCTCAGTACAAGAGGACATGGCTTTAAGGTAAGGGGAGGGAAGTTCAAGGGGGATATTAGAGGAAGAGTTTTCACTCAGAGAGTGGTTGGTGCGTGGAATGCACTGCCTGAGTCAGTGGTGGAGGCAGATGCACTAGTGAAGTTTAAGAGACTACTAGACAGGTATATGGAGGAATTTAAGGTGGGGTGTTATATGGGAGGCAGGGTTTGAGGGTCAGCACAACATTGTAGACCGAACGACCTGTAATGTGCTGTACTATTCTATGTTCTATGTCTGTGAGTCTTGTTGAAACATTAACCCCAGTCCCCTGTCACTGACACTGTTGCGTAATCTGTTTACTTCATCTTTATTCTTTCGTTGGCTTCAGGCTGCGGCACAATCGGTTCAGCGAGACCCGCGAGAAAGAACTGAACTGTGTGCAGGAACCCAGACCCAGATTGGGAGTGATCCTGTGAGCAACCTAGCCCGCGGGATGTGGACATTCCACGGCCTCGCCTTTAACGGCTGTCCTCCCCTTTAATGACCGCGCTTCAGGTTTAACTCCCAACGGTGCTAACAGATCCCGGCTTTAGCCGAGCGCTCTCTGACGTCAGAGGTGATCCCTTAGCCACGTGTCTACGTCTCCTGTCCAGGGCTTCTGATTCCGCCGAATGTCCTTGTGCAGGTTATCCAGGGGGATTCTGAGGAATTACACAGACAGGAAGAACCCAGGGCGAGGCTCAATCTGTGACACCATTGTCCCGGGGTGAGATTATCCGGCGGAGAGGATCTGTTTGCTCACTATGCTGAGCCCCGTGGCGGTGTGGTCGATAAAATGATGTAAAATTGACAAAGACCTCATTTGCGACGCTGAGTCGGCAGCGATTTCGGACACTTGGACACTGCCCGGATTTGAGATTTTATAATCATCGGTTCCCAGAGGCAGGGTGATGGTGAGAAACGGGACTGATTATTCAAACTGTCACTCATTGTTGGCGGTCTGTCAATTGTGCGTAACTGTGAATGAATCGGGAGCAGCTTATATATTCCCGCTCTCCTGCGGGTCACAGAATGTTTAGTTTACACTTGTCTTGATGAAATCAATAAACTGCTGTAACGTTCTGTCCTGGTGTCGGACTTGACATTTATTTGAGGAGAAGCAGTGAATTGAGTTTCCTGCTGCCCTGCGCACCTTGTGCAATGCAACAGCGCCCCAGAGCTCCTTACACAGGTTCAGTGGCGTCTCACATCCAGACTCAGGAATGTCGGTCTCACAAACACTGGCACTCAAGATCTTGTCCCCCGTCCACACTCCTGCCCACCCTGCGCTGTCGTCGCTGCTCCTCCCGGGCTCTGCTCACTACCCCTCCTGCGATCACCGCGTTCCCCCTCCTGCGCTCTAGTGGCTTGCCCCGCCTGCGCTATCAACGCCTCCCCATACGCGCTGTCCATGCCCCACCCCCTCGCCCGCTGTCCTTGACCCCTGCACCCGTGCCCTCTCCTTCTACACCACTCACGGCTTAAAATGTCCCCGTGTACTGTCTTTGCCCTCCCACGCCCGCGCGCTCCACTGCAAACGAGCAAAGACCAGCGAATATCTGAAGTGTGCCCACTAACTTCCCGAATAGGAAAGGGATGAGAGATGAGCTCCCAGCAGTAAACACGGGGTGAGGCTCCCCCCGCGCTGTCCCCATCGCACATGACCAGGGTCAGGCACAGGTAGAAGCTCCCACTGCACCGTCACATGACACCCCCACGGGGTCCGACGAGGACTGGAACTCCCTCCACATGATCCCATCACAAAATTACGTCGTCAGGCACAGAGTGAAACCCCGTCCTCATCGTCCCATCACACCCGGTCGGGATCAGACACAGAGTGAAGCTCCCTGCGCACACTTTCATAACAGACTTCTGGGTTCTGATACACTGTGATGCTCCCACCACAACGTCCCGTCCACACACTACCGTGGTCGCACAGATTGACGTTCCATCCACACCGTTCGGGGCCCAGGCACAGAGAAACGTCTTAAAGTCAGATAGATTAGCTAGGTATTAGAGTTAAAAGATGTTACAAAAAAAAATATCATCGTGTTCAGCTTGGAACTGGGGTACAAGGAGCATCCAGACCCACACCCCCCGACCCCCGCCACAAGCACTAACGAGATAGATTTTAGTAGGGGAGACTACAGAGACGGAGATAGGGAAGCAGTGAAGATGTTGCACAGACTGGGAGAGGCGTAGAGAAGTGAAGGAATTGCAGACTCAAACAGGGATGTAAGGAAGGGAGGGGCCACGGAGAGGTCGAGGAACGCAAGGGAAAGAGGATGCACGAAAATCGGGAGGGCTGGAGGAGGACAAGGACACTGGCAGAGGCGTACCGGTGTATCTTAGATCTATAGCGGTTTGCAATCTCATTCGAATTCTTGGGTCAATATTTACTAAAATCTATCTCGTGAGTGCTAGTGGCTGGGGTCGGGGGGTGTGGGGCGGGATGCTCCTTGTACCCCAGTTCCAAGCTGAACACGACATGGATAATTTGGTAATAACGGGACCCCAGCCCTTCCGATCTCTGTCACCGTTCGTACACCTAACCGGTGCTGATTCGTTCCCGTCCACTCTCACCGACCGGACTCCACCCTTTCCCATTCAATCTCATCGCTCGCAGCCCCCGTGTAACCCCACAACTTCCCAGGGCTGACCCCAGAACTTCCTATCTCTGCCACCGTTCGTACACCTGACCGGTGCTCATTCGTTCCCGTCCACTCTCACCGACCGGACTCCACCCTTTCCCATTCAATCTCATCGCTTGCAGCCCCAGTGTAACCCCACAACTTCCCAGGCCTGACCACACAACTTCTCAGTCTTTACTGGAACTCCTTGGTTTTAATATTTACAAGTACTTCGGGCATTGCATGCGTTTGTTGAGATATATGCCAACGGAATTGGTTGCGATCCATCTCTCTCAAGTTATTGGCATGTTACTATCAAATCTCCCTCTATATTTCCCCAACAGGGTGTGTTCCGATGCCTCATTTTATCCCCAGTGTATGAAGAGAGTAATCCTGGGACATAGATCACTCTGGAGCCCCCTCGACACCCTCCCCCCGGCCGTTTGTCACACGCAACTTATTTTATCCCCCAGTTGAGTATTGAGCGTCCCGGGACACAGGTCAGACAGATTGTTAAGTCTCCTTTACATTGGATAAGGGATGTAAATACCAACTTTTTATCCTCAGTGTGCCACCGAATGCTACCGGGATATAGAACAGACACAGTGTGGAGCTCCCATTACGTCATCGCCAGAGTGAACCCGCAATCTCCACATCCTGAATGTTGGCACTGGGCTCTTCCAGGACACGGGTCAGACTAAAGCAGAGCTGTATCTACACCACCCAAACAGAGTGTTCCCCCACCCACCTCTTTATCCCCAGTGTGCACAGCGGTTGTCCCTGGGATACGTATATATGTCCACTTTGTTCTAGCCCCTTCGCTTTCCCATCACTATCCCTAACCCAATCTCTCTTCACTTGTTCATATTACCCTCTCCTCATCCTTCCCTTCCACCCCACCACGCTAACCCCCTCTCCCTCTTTGTCCTCCCCTACCCTCTCTCTACCTCTCTTTCTACCAGCTCTCTTCTCCTTCTCTGTCTCCCCTCTTTTTTCCCCTGTTTCCCATCCCTCACCCCAACAATTTCATTCACATCGCTCGCATTCTCTTCCCGCACTCCTTCCCACTGTCGTGTACAGTGTACACGCTGACGACTTTGTGGAACCGAGGGGGCCCAAGCCGAAAGCGAAGACGGTGGGTATGGTCGAAGTGAAAGACCTTCGGCAGGTCTTGCTGAAGGCGTGGGAGGGAGGGAGAGAGAGAGAGAGAGAGAGAGAGAGAGAGAGAGGGAGAGAGAGAGAGAGAGAGAGAGAGAGAGAGAGAGAGAGAGAGAGAGAGAGAGAGAGAGAGAGAGAGAGAGAGAGAGAGAGAGAGAGAGAGAGAGAGGAGTCTACGGTTTCCGTAGCCTCACACTGGACATTTTGCCAGGGATGGTTCCGAGCCTCCATATCCCACGATTTTCAACGTGCGTATTTCCCACACCGAGAACTCCCGGTGTCGTATTCCACAAAGGGAGTTTTACAACAGACAGTTCCTGTCATGGCCCGGTCCGTGGACTTCAGACTCTGGGTCTTCCGGCTTTCCCTTGTCTCATTTAGGCTTAATCGTAGGCACCTGATTCTCGTCTTGGGGCCGGGAATATAAGTGAACATGGGCTCGAGGCTGGTTGCTGGTTCGGCTTGTTAGTACCCTGTCCTTGTCTCTGTGGGGTTCATTTCGTCAGTATCATGTCCTTGCCTCTGTGTGGGGTTGTCCCGTCGGTATCCTGTTCTCGCCACCGTGGGGTAAGTCAGGCCGTCCTTGCCGTTACCCTGAGGCTGGACTGTTCCGTTCCTTCCCTCCGAAGCCCGGCCGGCAACCTACGCCTGAAGCCCTGCCCTGCAACGTGTGCCTGGAGCCTCGCCTCGCCTTGCCTCTGCCTGGAACCTTGCCTCGCCTTGTCTCTGCCTGGAACCTTGCCTCGCCTTGCCTGTGTCTGGAGCCTCGCCCTTTTTGGAACTGTCTGTCCGTGTCCACGCCTTCGCTAGTCAGGTCCGGCCGTTTTCCGTTACCTAGCGTTGGGAACTGTCTCGTCGTGGTCAGCGTTTTGTGTAATGAGTCCAGGCCCTAAGTCCTGTATCCAAGGAGGGGTCCCGGCTCTGTTCTGTGTAATGAGTCCAGGCCCTACGTCCTGTATCCAAGGAGGGGTTCCGGCTCTGTTCTGTGTAATGAGTCCAGGCCCTACGTCCTGTATCCAAGGAGGGGTCCCGGCTCTGTTCTGTGTAATGAGTCCAGACCCTACGTCCGACTAAACGGGCAGACTATTATATTCCTGGAGAGAGAATTCAAAGTTCTGAGATGCAACGGGAGTTGGGAGTCCTCTTGCAGGATACCCTTAAGGTTAACCTCCAGGTTGAGTCGATAGTGAAGAACGCGAATGCAATGTTGGCATTCATTTCTAGAGGAATAGAGTATAGGAGCAGGGATGTGATATTGAGGCTCTATAAGGCATTGGTTAGACTTCAGTTGGAATATTGTGCACAGTCTTGGGCTCCTTATTTAAGAAAGGATGTGCTGACATTGGAGAGGGTTCAGAGAAGATTCACTAGGATGATTCTGGAAATGAGAAGGTTAACATATGAGGAACGTTTGACCGCTCTTGGACTGTACTCCTTGGAGTTTAGAAGAATGACGGGAGACCTCACAGAAACATTTCGAATGTTGAAAGGCATGGACAGAGTGGATGTGGCAAAGTTGTTTCCCATGGTGGGGGAGTCTAGTACGAGAGGACATGACTTGAGGATTGCAGGGCGCCCATTCAGAACAGAGATGCGATTTTTTATTTTGGCCAGAAGGTGGTGAATCTATGGAATTTGTTGCCACGGGTGGCAGTGAAGGCCAAGTCATTGGGTGTATTTAAGCTAGAGACTGATAGGTATCTGAGTAGTCAGGGCATCAACGGTTATGGTGTGAAGGCAGGGGGATGGGACTAAAGGGGAGATTGGATCAGCTCATGATGAAATGGCAGAGCAGACTTGATGGGCCGAATGGCCGGCTTCTGCACCTTTGTCTTATGGTCTTACGGTCCTGTACCTAAGGAGGGGTCCCGGCTCTGTGTTCCATGTTCCTGTCTCTCCCTCGACCCAGGCTCTGTGTTCTGCGTTCCTGTTCTCCCTCGACAAGGGCTTTCTGTTCTCGTCTTGTCGATGTGCCTCGCCCAGCCCTGGAGTACCTTGCCCAGCTTTGTGCTGGGATTCCCTCGTCCTGTGCTGGGGTTTACTTGTCCTGTCCAGGAGTCTCGTCCTATAGCCACGTCTTGTCCTCGCCTGGTTCTGGAGTCCGAGCCCCAGTCAAGACGCAGTTTCTGTGTCCTTGCCCAGTCTCTGGCTCGGAGTCCAAGCCCAGGCTCCTAGTCCCCAGTTCCATGTCCTGGTTCCCTATCCTCGTCAAGTCCTAGCCCAGGCCCGGAATCCTTGTCTCGTCTGGATCCTTTGTCATGTCCAGCATCCTTTCATCCTTACTTCCCTTGTTTCCTTCTCCTGCCCAGTCCTGTTCCTGCTATTTCAGTGTCTGTGTCCTGCTTTTGGGTCCACTCCTAACGCCCACATTATGACAGTTCCTGGTATCACCGTGACGCTTGGAGTAATAACTCACAAGAGCTCCACATGAGGATACAGGAACGGTCTCTATCGTTTGCGATATACAGTGGCGTGCAAAGGTTTGGGCACTCTGGTCAAAATTTCAGCTACTGTGAATGGCTAAGCAAGCAAAAGGTGACCTGACTGCCAAAAGGCATAAAGGTAAAGATGACACATTTATTTAATATTTGAAGCAAGATTACTTTTTTTATGTTCCATCTTTTAAAGTTTCAAAATAACAAAAAATGAAAAGTGCCCAAAGCAGAAGTTCGGGCACCCTGCATGGTCAGTACTTAGTAACACCACATTTGGCAATTATCACAGCTTGTAAACACTTTCTGTAGCCAGCTCAGAGTCTTTCAATTCTTGTTTGGGGGATTTTTGCTCATTCTTGTTTGCAAAATGCTTCTAGTTCTGTGAGATTCTTGGGCCGTCTTGCATGCAGTGCTCTTTTGAGGTCTATCCACAGATTTTCGATGATGTTTAGGTCGGGGGACTGTGAGGGCCATGGCAAAACCTTCAACTTGCGCCACTTGAGGTAGTCCATTGTGGATTTTGAGGTGTGTTTAGGATCATTATCCTGTTGTAGAAACCATGCTCTTTTCATCTTCAGCTTTTTTACAGACGTTGTGATGTTTCCTTCCAGAATTTGCTGGTATTTAATTGAATTCATTCTTCCCTCTACCATTGAAATTTTCCCCGTGTCACTGGCTGCAACACAAGCCCAAAGCATAATCGATCCACCCCTCGTGCTTAACAGTTGGAGAGGTGTTCTTTTCATGAAATTCCGCAACCTTTTTTCTCCAAATATTGTGGCTAGAAAGTTCTATTTTAAATTCATCAGTCCACGGGACGTGTTTCCAAAACGCATCGGGCTTGTTTAGATGTTCCTTTGCAAACGTCTGACGCTGAACTTTGTGGTGAGGACGCCGGAAAGCTTTTCTTCTGATGACTCTTCCATGAAGGTCATATTTGTGCAGGTGTCACTGCACACTAGAACAGTGCACCAGCACTGCAGAGTCTGCTAAATCTTCCTGAAGGTCTTTGAAGTCAAACGGGGGTTTTGCTTTGCCTGTCTAGAAATCCTACGAGCAGTTCTCGCGGAAAGTTTTCTTGGTCTTCCTGACCTCAACTTGGCCTCCACCGTTCCTGTTAACTGCCATTTCTTAATTATATTATGAACTGATGAAATAGCTACCTGAAAACGCTTTGCGATCTTCTAGTAGCCTTCTCCTGCATTGTGGGCATCATTTATTTTAATTTTCAGAGTGCTAGGCTACTGCTTAGAGGAGCCCATGGCTGCTCATTGTTGGCACAAGGATTGAGGAGTCAGGGAATTTATAAAGCTTTGAAATTTGCATCACTTTGCCTTTCCTAACAAACTAATTAGGGTCTGGGACCTTGGTAGAATTGATCTGAGAGCGCAAGTCTCTTGGGGTGTCCTAAGTTTTGCATGGTGCCCCTTCCTTTGTTACACTCTAAAATTGTACAAAACCAAAAAAAAAACCACTAATATTGTTTATAATGTTGAAAAGAATGCTTCTCTTTAACCTTATGACTTTTGGAGATCAGTTCATCTTCCACTCACTTAACTATTCACAGTAATAGAAACTTTGAGCAGGGGTGCCCAAACATTTGCATGCCACTGTATTTATTAGTTTGTGATGAACAATCTGTGCAATTGATTGGGGTGGTCGAGAGGGCCAGTCGTTCGAAGGACCCCTGTTTGAATACGTTCAATAGAGAAGGAGGGAGTGAAAGTTTGATTGTAAATGATCAGCAGCGAGGGAGCGACGGACGTAATTGAGTCGGCTGCGGTCACCTTGTATAAAATGGCCGGCAGGGTGGGAGTGACACGCAGACAAGAGAGAGAAGTGTCAGACGGAGTTTAAACGGCAGACAGAGTGGTAATAATACACTGATTGAAAATGAGCCCTCGGCATGAAGTTAGGTACTGACTAATAATTCGACTCATGGAGGGACAGATGCTGGGATTTAAAACGGAGCTCGGAGAGAGAGTGCAACGCGGTAGTGACGCGCGGATTAAAAATGTTCACAAGGCAGGGAGGGGTGGGCTGACTTACAATGGCCGACAGGATGGAAGAAGCAATGAGTTAAAAGGGGTAAAAGGGAGAGAAGGGCATATTGAGAAGCGAGACGCGGTGATAGTTTGATTTACTCTGTTTTACATTTACTCTGTTGAAGGACAATGTGTAAACGCATGAACCATTTCTCCTCCTTAGTCCAAACGGTGATAATACTTACGAGCCCTGCAGCGTTCGAGTTTAAGTGAAGGGACGGAAACATCCACTTCGTTTTGTCGGTGAGGTGAGTTACTCTGGTGGTCAAAAAAACACTGGGAGGAAAACAGTGGCCGAAAGTGAACATGAAACTGGTAAACTGCCTTGTAACTTTCTCTCTCCAACTGCCTTTCAAATTCCCCCGTTTATCTCTCTTGTCCTGTCTACGATGTGACTCGCTCCCCTGCCTCACTTCTATGTCTCTCTCTTTCTCTATCTCTCCCTCTCTCTAACACACACATATGCGCACACGAACACGCGTGCGCGCACACACACATATTCGTTCTCTCTCTCTCTTTCTCTCTCTCTCTCTCTCTCTCTCTCTAACTGCTTCTGCCTCCCCAAAGTCCCGTCAATACTGAGCAAAACTCAGAACAATGTCCCATTATATAACATTCATATGTATATGCTTCTGATCGAAGCTGGGGGCGCGGTCCGGGCGTCGAAATAAAGGCGGGCGACAGACGATTATCTCCTCTCACCGGAGGAGTCGGTAGAAGATTTGGTGGAAGACACCGGCCGTCTTTTGACCGGCAAGTACTGTATGGGGGGGGGGGGGGGGGGAGGATTGAGAAAATGTCAGGGCCAGCCTGATCTTATTGAATGCCGGGGCTGGCTGAAGAGGACTAGAGATTCGCCCTTCTTTCTGTTGTCTGTCTGTTTAAAGAAAAGGAATAAACAGGCCTTTCTTGGGCCTGCATGCTACCCCATGGATATAATAGTTGGCAATCTATGTCATCAGTTTGCCTGAGGAATCATTTCCAAGTCTGAAACTGGCACAAGATTTATATCAACAACACACACAAAATGCTGGTGGAACACAGCAGGCCAGGCAGCATCTTTAAGGAGAAGAGCTGTCCACGTTTATAGGAAGTATATAGATTCTGCCTGGCCTGCTGTGTTCCACCAGCATTTTATGTGTGTTGTTGTTTGAATTTCCAGCATCTGCAGATTTCTCGTATTTGCAAGATTTACATTTATCTTTTGTTAATGATGCAGAATTGTACAATTTATGTTCTGCGTTCTGTCTGTCTTTTCGAGCCTGCAATGACGCTGCAAGTGTTTCATTGTACCTGTCCCTCACCGTCCCTGTGCACACGGCAATAAACCCGACTGGACCTGACAATACTCACTGAGATTTGAGCAGTGATGACCCCGGGCAGATGAGTCAAGCTGATGTAGGCAAACTGAGTGAGTAGGACCAGAGTCCAATATGGGAAATGTATGGTCACCCTCTTCTAAAGAGAGACAGCATCTCTGAGTGAATTGAGGTGCAGTGAGGAGTGCAGAAGATCAAATCTACATTGTATCGATTGCAAGTTATTGTCTGTAAGACCTCGCACAGTTATTTCCAGCTTTATTGAGACAGCACCTGCGATATTTTTCTCAAAGTCATGTTTTCCTTGACTAACAAGTGTCATACAGAACAAATAACGAATCGATGCAGGAACAGTGGACAGCGGGTCAGGCAGCATTTGTGGTCGGAGAGAGATAGAACACATTTCCGATCCACACACTGACGCTGAACTGAACGTGGAGAGCAGATGACCAGTATGGGGAGTTAAGAAATGGGCAAGAGTTGGGCGGGTGCAAGTGAGGATGTGTGGTAGTCAGCTCGATATGGGAGACTTCTGGTATGACACCGCAAATATGCAGATTTTTCAGAGCGAAAAGAGCAGGAAGTCCTTCTCGGAGTTAGAGAAGCTACAGAAGGTTGGTGAATGGGCAAAGAAGTGGCAGATTGAATGCAGTGCATGGAAATATTTTGTCACACACTTTGATATCACCAATGAAGAAGCAGGCTTTCTAAGAGGAGAGAAAATGCAAACAAGAAGACTGAGAAGCTGAGCCTCGGGAGTCCGTGTACAGGCCTCCCATTGTGACGTACACACCGGCACCCTAATGTCCAAAGGTTAATTTGCAGGTTGAGTCTGTGATGAGGAAGGCAAGTGCGATGCTCGCATTCATTTCAAGAGGACTGGAATATAAAGCAAGGATGTGATTCAGAGACTTTATAAAGAACTTGCGAGGCCTCGCTTGGAGTATTGTGAGCAGTTTTAGTTCCCTTACCTGAGAGAGTATGGCTGAAGCTGGAGAGGGTTGAAAGGAGATTCAGAGGAATGATGCTGGGATTGAATGGTTAGTGATATGAAGAGCGTTTGATGGCGCCGGGCCTGCATTCACTGGATGCGCGGGACCTCATTGGAAGCTATCGAATGGTGAAAGGCCTTGACAGGGCGGATATTGAGAGGATGTTTCCTATGGTGGGAGAATCTAAGACCAAAGGACGCAGCCGCGAGATAGAGGAGCATCCTTTTAGAAGAGAGATGAGGAGTGAGTTGTTCAGCCAGCGAGTGGCGAATCTGTCGGATTCGTTGCCACAGGCCCCTGTGGAGTCCGAGTCTCTTTGTATATTTGTCAGAGATCGATAGGTTTCTTGATTGATCAGGGCATGAAATTATACCAGTAGAAAGCAGGAGAATGGGGCTGAGAGGAAATGTCGAAGCAAACCCGTTGGGCCAAAAGGCCTAATTCTTTCCTATATTTTGTGGTCTTACGTTGCTGAATCAGGCGGATGCAGGTGAAGCACAGTCAGGAATGGGGTTGTTGTGGCAGCAAGTTAATACACACGATAATTCAAAATAAGCACATTATCCAGTTCGCCTACCAGCCCCAACTCGGTGTTGAGGATGCCATCGTCTACTTACTGAACCGTGTCTACGCCCATCTGGACAAGCCTGCGAGCACGGTGAGGGAGGGTCATGTTTTTTGACTTCTCCAGTGCGTTCAACACCATCCGCCCTGCTCTACTGGGTGAGAATCTGACAGTGATGCAGGTGGATGCTTCCTTGGTGTCATGGATTATTCATTACCTGACTGGCAGACCACAGTTCGTCCACTTGCAACACTGTGTGTCAGACAGAGTGGTCAGCAGCACTGGGGCTCCACAGGTGACTGTCCTGTCTCCCTTTCTCTTCAACATCTACACCTCGGACTTCAACTACTGCACAGAATCTTGCCATCTTCAGAAGTTTTTTGATGACTCTGCCATAGTTGGAAGCATCAGCAAGGGAGATGAGGTTGAGTACAGGGCTACGGTGGGAAACTTTGTCACATGGTGTCATCTGAATCATTTACAGCTTCATGTGAAAAAGACTAAGGAGCTGGTGGTGGACCAGAGGAGGGCTAAGGCACCGGTGACCCCTGTTTCCATCCAAGGGGTCAGTGTGGACATGATGGAGGATTGCAAATACCTGGGGATACGAAATGACAACAGACTGGACTGGTCAAAGAACACTGAGGCTGTCTACAAGAAGGGTCAGAGCCGTCTCTATTTCCTGAGCAGACTGAGGTCCTTTAACATCTGCCGGACGATGCTGAGGATGTTCTACGAGGCTGTGGTGGCCACGGCTATCATGTTTGCTGTTGTGTGCAGGGGTAGCAGGCTGAGGGTAGCAGACACCAACTGAATCAGCAAACTCATTCGTAAGGCCAGTGATGTCGTGGGGGTGGAAATGAACTCTCTGACGGTGGTGTCTGAAAAGAGAATGCATGCCATCTTGGACAATGTCTCCCATCCAATCCATAATGTACTGGTTAGGCACAGGAGAACATTCAGCCAGAGACTCATTCCACCGAGATGCAACACTGAGCGTCATAGGCAGTAATCTCTGACTGTGGCCGTCAAACTTTACAGCTCCTCCCTTGGAATGTCAGACACCCTCCTGGACTAATTTCCACTTGGCATAATTTACCTATTATTATTTAATCATTCATGGATTTATATTGCTATATTTCTACACTATTCTTGGTTGGTGCGACTGCAACGAAACCCAATTTCCTTCGGGATCAATAAAGTATGTGTGTCTGATTAAATTACAGCAGGCAATATTTCAATTCCCTGACCGGGAATCGAACCCGGGCCGCGGCGGTGAGAGCGCCGAATCCTAACCACTAGACCATCAGGGAATCTGACGAAACACTGCCTACAGCAATAGACAACTATCAAACCCAGCAAAATGTAAAACAAAACTTGCAGATAAATAATAATAATGAATAAATGTGATAAATATTGCCACGTATCTACTGCTCAGCACTTTGCAGATCTCTTGTTCACCCAGTGCTTCTGGTTAAAGAACACTCTGGACTCTGAATGAATCAGTGGGTAACACTCGTTGTCCAGTGTTTTTATGAAGATGGTGACATTCATTTTCTCCTATGAGCCCTCGGTCATTCTTGTTTCCGTCTATCTCCTCGAAGCAGTTCAGTAGTCGGCCCTCCGATTCCCGCGACATTGTTGCCGATACATCTGTTGTCTTGTTCCTTATCCTCCGCCTGGGTGGAGGTAGGAGAAAGAAAACCAGACGTTCATAATGCCCGAAATATGTTCTGAGGGTAGAATGGTAGGCTTTCCTGATCGTACTCTAGCAGTGGTCGAGTGTGTGGGAGCCCCGGTACTGAGGATGACGCGCTGATGACAAATGAGCTTAGAATTCATTAAATAACCCTGATAGAAACCCCTGCAATGATTTGAAAGTCCTCAGGGTAGGCAGTTCCTTGTTTGCTGTTCGCGGCACTCAGTACATGGTATGCTTGCTTAACATCTGCTCTGGCGGTATGTGAAGTGCCGTCCGGATCTATGAGGAGAACCTCTCGGTAGCAGCACCGACAGAACTCAATCATTGGTTGTTGTGTTTGGGAGAACAAGGGTGCGGCAAGACCGCTATGTACAGAGAGCATGAAGAATTTATCACAAAACAACACCGCCGTTCCACCCCCCGCCCACCCACCAGCACCACAATAATACCTTCCTATCTTGTCCGAACGGTGGATTGAGAAGCCATACGGCTGTTCCACCGAACTGAGCCATGTCTCCATGAAACAGAGAAGACAGCAGTCCCTCATTTTCCTCAGAAACTGCAATGTTGTGCTTACGTAATGTATTGTGTTTTCAAGTAATTCGCCTTTGGCTAAGAAGATGCTGGGTAAAGGACTCTTCGTAGCCCATCGATTTAGTCTGGCTTGAAGTGATCCGAACCGACTTCTTTTCCGGCAATGGTAATGGCTGACCTTCGCTGATCGCTGAAAGGTGCCGCACCTGCATTCCCGAGAGTCAAGTCCATCTGGTCCTTCAGCAGCTCGTTAAACTGCCGATTAATTTAGACAGCTCAACAGTACATTTCTTAAAGGGAAATTAGGGTCTTCACATTGCAGCCACAGTGGTTCAGCAGATATAAATCTATACATTTTGCGAGCTGTCAGCAATACGTCGCGTGTATCGCCAGTGCCATCGTGGATCTTTGGATTTATAAACAAACCTCAACTTTCCTAAATCCTTATCAATAATGTAGACATCCCGCTCTTACTTGAGCCTAAAAAGTGCATCACCTCGCACGTCATCTCTCTCCCGTCTATCCCCCTCCCGCTTTCTACCGACACCAAACACCCGACTCCGATCTCTCTCCCCATCGAAAATCTTTCACGAATCCCCGATCTCTCGTCACACCAGTTCCCTCGACTTCCTCGCCCTCCCTCCCCCTGGTCTTTATCTACCTTCCTCTTCCTCTCGCTACCTCACCAGTCTCTGTCCCAGTCACTTTCTCCCTTGTCCCTCTCTCTCTTCTCTCTGGCCAGAGTCGACTTCTTTCCCGGGTATTACCTTTTCTCTTCATTGACTGTTCATGGAGTGTCTTGTAGTGAAGATGACGTCTGAACCTACGTGTTTTATAATTGAAATAATAAAAGTTACTTGTTGGTAAGTACGGATTCTCTGTACCTCGCTGACCATTATTACAAGGGGTGATTCACCCATACAAGCTGTCCACCAACAAGTCCCATCCTCTGCACGGTGTTACCATCGGGATGGAGATACAGAAGCGTGAAAGCTCACGCTCAGTGAATCAGGAACAGCTTCTTCCCCGCCGCCGCCAGCAACTCAGGTTTTTTTTTCCTCTAAATTTATTTAATTGCACTGTAAAGTTAACAAATTTCACCACATACCCCGATGATATTAAATCTGGTTCTGATCCTGATTCAGATGAAGGGAGATGTGTTAGTTTGAACTTAAATTAGTTGAAAAGTTATCAGAACCTCGTGAGACGATGGGCTGTAGTGTGCTGTAATACACATACATAACCATATAACCATATAACAATCACAGCACGGAAACAGGCCATTCCGGCCCTCCTAGCCCGTGCCGAACTCTTAATCTCACCTAGTCCCACCTACCCGCACTCAGCCCATAACCCTCCACTCCTTTCCTGTCCATATACCTATCCAATTTTGCCTTAAATGACACAACTGAACTGGCCTCTACTACTTCTACAGGAAGCTCATTCCACACAGCTATCACTCTCTGAGTAAAGAAATACCCCCTCGTGTTACCCTTAAACTTTTGCCCCCTAAATCTCAAATCATGTCCTCTCGTATGAATCATTCTATGCTCTATGCTCTATCTAGGTACAGTATCTCACTATTTAAGTCCAAACGATTAATTATTTAAAGCTACGACGCCTTCCTTTTCCAGATTACTCTCAATGCGTCTGATAATACTGCAGGAGAATTTAACAAGAGGCCAGAAATGTGAGTGCCGACCGCTGGGTGATATTAATGGTTTTGCTTGGAAGGGACACGTCACGTACTACGTAATGAGGAATTGTCCTCGGTGTTTGGACTACGCTGGTCATGGGGTATGAAGGGAAGTATCTGGGCAGACAGGAATATTAGCGATAGTCAGCATGGACCAGTGCGTGGTAGGTCATGTCTAACCAATCTCTCAGAGCTTTACGAGGTAGTTACCAGGAATGGTGTGAAAGGCAAGGCAGTGGATGCCGTCTAACAGGGACTTCAACAAGGAATTTCTCAAGGTTCCGTAGGGGAGGATGCTCGAGGAGGTTCAGTCGTTTGGCTTTCATGATGAGGTAGTAAATTGGATTCGCTTGGCTATTTTGGGAAAGCTAGAGTGTGGTAATGCATGGTTGTCTCTCTGACTGGGCACCTGTGATGAGTGGAGTGCCCCAGGGATCGTCGCTGTGCCCGTAGTTGTTTGTAAATCCATATCAACGATCTTGGTAATAATGTCGTTAGCTTTGCTGATGACAACAACATTGCTGAGTGTAGTCGACAGCGAGGAAGAGTACCGGAATATGAAACGGTATCTGGGACAGCTGGAAAAATGGGTCGGAAAATGTCAGATCGCATTTAACATACACAACTCTGGGGGGCGAGCCAGGGTTGGTCTGACACAATGAGAAATAGGGCACTGAGGAGTACGATAGAACCGACGAATCTGAGAACGCAGGTCCGTAATTCAATGAAGGTTGCGGCAAAGTTACACAGGGTGGTAAAAACAGCTTTTCGCACGTCGGCTCTCCTGGACCAAAGCACTGAGTACAGGAGTTGGGATGTTATGTTGCTGTGGGGCCGAATTTGGAATATTGTGTGCGGTTGGGCTCATCTGCCTGCAGGAAAGATGCAAGTAAGATTGAAAGAATGCAGAAAAAAATCTATACGGCTATTGAAGGGAAAGAATGTTTTGAATTAAAAGGTAAGATCACATTTGTCAACACTTTATTCCCGAGCGGGTAGTGGACTGAGGGGAGATTTGATGGAGGTATACAACATTATGAGGTGTATAGAGAGTGTAAATGCAAGCGGGCTTTCTGCACTGATGTTAAGCGAGAATAAAACTGGAGATCATGCGTAAAGGGTGAAATGTGAAATGTTTAAGGGAAACATGAGGGGAAACTTCTTCACTCAGAGGGTCGACAGAGTCTAGGCAGTGCGAACAACGCAAATGGTAATTGAGATTCCAATGTCAACGTTTAAGTGATGATTGCAGAAGTACATGGATGTGAGGGATATGGATGGCCACGGTCCTGGTGAGGTCGATGGGAGGTGGCAATGTAAATAATTCCTCACTGACTGGACGGGCTGAGGACGCTGTTTCTGTACAATGGTTTCCTAAGGCTGTCTGACTGTCTGCCTTCAGGTGTGTCAAACTCATTTTAGGTCACGAGCCGGATTGAGCAAAATGCAGCTTCATGCGGGCCGGATCAGTCGGACGCGTGCGAACGCAGCTTTTGTTGCCTCCGTTTTTTCAGCCTGCTCTCATGTGTCTCAGTCTCTGCTATAACTACAAAGTGTTTCACTTTACAAATTCCGTTTCTTATGAAGAAGACTGCCGAGGAAGACTGCCGAATAAACACTAAAAACCCTGAAAACCTGGTACCTGAATAAACTCAGCATTAGCCATATCATACGCCATAGGCGCTTCGATTACTGGGGCCAGCTTTAATAGTAATTAGATATTATCTCGCGGGCCAAAGATAATTCAACCGCGGGCCGGATTTGGCCCGCGGGCCTTGACTTTGACATATATGGTCTACTACATCATCTGCCTTCTGTTAGGATACCAATTCTGAATCAAGGCAGCCCGGTTGCCCTGGATCCCATGCCTCCTGACTTTCTGAATGAGTCTACTTCGGGGAACTGATCAAACGCCTGACCATGATTAATGCCCCCTCATCGACTGTTCTGATTCTTCTGTTTGTTTTATTTTCACTTTTTCAAATAATTCAATCTGGCTCATAAAGGGCAACATGCCATGTTGTCTCCCCGTAGCCAGGCTACATTTCTCTAAATACTCTTAAGTTCCTTCGTCAATAATCCTCTCCAGAAATTTACCCACTACTGATGTAAGACTCCCGGGTCTATCATTTCAAATACTATCCTTGCTATCTTTCGTCAACAAATGAATAACATTTTCCACCCTCCAATCATCTAGTTCTACTTCCGTGGCCAGCGAAGACGCAAACATCCTGTCCAAAAGCACAGCAATATCTGAGCTCGCCTTTCAAAATTACCTGTACTATATCCCTTCCAGCATCGGGGAATCATCTATTACCTGGACTATAACCCTTCCGTTATAGGGGAATCATCTATCACAATGTTTTCCAAGTTTCCAGCGCATCCTCTTTCTCAGCGTCGGCTTGTTCGAGCATATCTGCCTTTTTACACTGTGTTCACATTGATCAATGTATTCAGTGAGGAGCTTCACCTCCTCCTTGGACTCCAGACACAGGTTTTCGACTTTTACCTCTGATCTGCCCACACTCTCCCCAGTCTCCTCCTGTTCTTCACAGTGCAAATCGTCAAGGACTTCTCAAATCCCCCTATCACTCTTTTAAGTCAATTGTTAAGTTCCTTCCTGTCTACATTGTGACTCGCCGTAGCCTTACCTGATCCTTTCTTTCTGTTCTGTATGTATCGTTCTTTCTTCCTCTTGACGTGTTGTTCCAACTTTCTTGTCTCCCAGGGTTACTTTACACCGTCGTCCTTTCCCTGGGTCACTGAGATAAGCCTATACTGAACCCCGTGTCAGTGCTCCCTAAACAATCCCCGCATCCTCATGAGAGACTCATCCGGAAAGTCATGAGGCATGGGATCAGTGGAAACTTGCTTATTTGGATTTTTTAAAAATTGGCTTAAAGGAAGAAAGCATAGGGTAGTTGTGGAAGGAAAGTATGCTGCCTGGAGGTCGGTGACTAGTGGAGTGTCGCAGGGATCTGTCCTGGGACCCCAGCTATTTGTGATTTTTATAAATGACCTGGATGTAGAGGCGGAAGGATGGGTGAGTAAGTTTGCGGATGACAGGAAGTTTGAAGGAGTTGTGGATGGAGCTGTAGGTTGTCGAAGGTTACAAGAGGATATAGACAGGCTGCAGAGTTGTGCAGAAAAATGGCAGATGGAGTTCAGTTCGGAGAAGAGTGAGATGATGCCTTTTGGAAGGACAAACCAGAAGACTGAGTACAGGATTAATGGTCAGTTACTTAAGAGTGTGGATGAACAATGGAAACCTTGGGATTCAAATCCATACATCCTTCAAGGTCGCTGCACAGGTTGATAGGGTGGTTAAGAAGGTCTATGGGATGCTAGACTTCATTAACAATGGGATTGGGTTCAAGAGTAGAGAGGTCATGTTGCAACTGTACAAATCTCTGGTGAGACCGCACTTAGAGCATTGTGTTCAATTCTGGTCACCTCTTTATAGGAAGGATGTGGAAGCTATGGAGAGGGTGCAGAGGAGATTTACCAGGATGTTGCCCAGTTTGGAGAACAAGTCATATGAAGCAAGGTTAGCAGAGCTGGGACTTTTCTCTTTGGAGCATAGAAGAACGAGAGGGTACTTGATAGAGGTCTACAAGATTATGAGAGGCATAGATAGGGTGGATACTCAGTACCTGTTTCCCAGGGCACCAATAGCAAACATCAGAGGGCATATGTACAAAATTAAGGGAGGGAGGTTTGGGGAGACATCAGGGGTAAGTTTTTTACACACAGGGTTGTGAGTGCCTGGAATGACTTGCCAGCGATGGTGGTGGAGGCTAAAACATTAGGGATATTTAAGATCCTCTTGGACAGGCATATAGATGAAAGAAAAATGGTTATTGCGTAATGTGGGTTTAGTACTGTTTTTAAGGATTACATGGGTTGGCACAACATGGAGGGCTGAAGTACTCCCTAAGCAATCCCCACATGCCTGTTGCGGAATGCCCTGAGTGCATCATTTCCCAATGTACTTTCCTAAACTCCAGCCAGGCAGCTGGAGTTGACCGCCAATTAAACACATACCATACTTTCTGGTCCTATCCCTGGGCAAGGTAAATGGAGGGGAGTTCTGTCCTATCGTTCTGAAATGCTGACCCAGCAAGAGGTCTGTCACCTGACCCATTTCCTTTTCTAATATTAGATCCGGTACGGACTGGTCGTTAGTACGCCTGTCTACATATAGTGACATGAATCCTTCCTGGACACAACTGAGAAATTATGCCATACCTAAACATTTTACACGGGGGAGATGCCAACGAATATTATGGAAGTTTAATTTACTCGTGACAATAACATGGCAAATGTCCAAGTCCCGCTTCCCGATCGGTTCCTCACTGTTCCCGTTGCAGGTTTTTTGTTGTTAGATGGGCATAGAATACTCCAAATGGAGTGATCATGTTTTTGTATTCGTCTCCCAGTCTATTAACAAACGAAAGCTCCATGTTTTCCTCCCTTTCTGCAGCTGTGATACTATCCCTGTTTTCCCATCGCACTCCCTTTACACTCTCTTACCCGACCCTGTCTATTTTTCCACATCTAAAACCCGGAAAACCCTGAAGCCATCCCTGCCCTTCTGACAGTCGAGTGTCTGTGATAGTTTGGAACATACTTCAACCAAAGTGACAATCAGACCAGCAGCAATGACTGTTTGTATTGCTACCTACCTGAACTGTATGAAGTCAGCAATCTTCCGCCAATTCTGCAATTTCGGGTGACCAGACATATGATTGTTTGAATTAATGACATATTTGACAAACCTGCTAATTGTAAAACGGCTTTATTTGAAAACTCCGCTGAATTGTCATTAGACACGAGCGTTATCTACACAGATGACCATTTAATGTAAACACATACTTCATTCCATTCCTCAGCTCTTCTCTGAATTTCCTCTGTGTCAGTGTATAGATACAGGTATTGGTGCACATGCTGAGAAACTGTAACATGAACCCAAATTGTTGTAGGATATATACCGGAGAACTCAAATATCTGTCCTGGTAAAAATAGTTTTGCACTTGCCATTTCAGGGAATGCGCTACACTGGGCATCCACAATAATATGAAATTAGCTGATATAGAAAACAACAAAATCATCGATTTTCTGCGTTTTTCCACCTCGGCATCTTTCTGATTGTCGCTGCTGTGCCGAAGCCTTCTGCGGACTCTATTTGCCACAACGATATGCCTTACGGTTAATCCGTTAAACACCAGGGTTAAACCGATTGGTATCAATGGTGTTAAAATACTGTCCAGTAATGCGTATCCTCTCCACACGGGTGAAGTAGCGTATTCATATGTGGTGGTGCACCGCCACGGCGTGTTGTCAATAATGATGTAAGATTCAATGGCAAAGTATAACGGGGCGCTTCTCCCGCAGCTCACTATAACCACGGTCACGATAACCCCCGTTGCTGTTCTCTCGATGCAGTATCGGTCCCGCAGCTTTCGGCAACATATTGCGATGAAGCGATCGAAGGTAAAACTGACCGTAAACCAAACAGAACAGTCCGTCGTTACAGCCCGAAATATAAGTGTCAGAGTGCATACAGGAGTGATGAGCAGGGATCTGGAATAAATGTAGATATTGTTGGTCTGTTCCACTAAAGCAGCAAAGATAACCACCAGTAGATCCGCTGTCGCCATTCCAACCAGGTAACGGGTGATGCATTTGGAGAGTCCGCATTTTCCCCGAGATAGGATCACAATCGCCGTTAAATTAACTACAATAAATTTAAAAGCAAAATAGAAATATCGTCAGTAGCAACTCTCTGAATGCCCCCATGTCTGTTTGGAAGTGGAAAACGGGAGTCCAGTGTGTGCGGTCTCGGTCGCTGCACTCCGGCTGGAGGACAATGACGGATGTGAGTGTCAGTGGATTGGCGACCTACCGACAGTTTAGAGCGAGGCATCAGAGGTTCACGACTCACGTACCGGAGAACGGACCATCGTCCTAGTGAACAATATCATTTCCATTAAAAGGGGCGAAACAGTTGAAGGGATTGTTTGCAGCGGTGACAAAGTGGAATCAAGAGATAGAAAACACAATTTATCATTTACTGACTTATGTAAGAACAGATCTACGTGTTGAAAGTAGACTGGTCCATTATTTAAATAAGCTGCCACGTTGTTATAAGGTCGAAGTGTCGGCACTGATAGAAACTGGGACCCAGAAAAGCAGAGACCAGCATCACTTAAGAAAGCCTAGCGAGGTGAAATTATGAAACAATGCCAATATCGGCACGAACGTAATTGACAAAAGAAAAATCTCATCGATCAAAGTATGCAAATGAAATAAAACAACCAGATGCCCGGGAGAACAGTCGATCGCCACAGTAAACAACACCATTTCCTTTATTAGAGGAGAAAAAACAGACGGTATTATTTGTAGTGGTGACAAAGTGGAATCAAGGAGATGCAAAGCACGAGTTCTCATTTACTCTTACAGAAGAACAGACCCACGTGTCGAAATAGACTGGACCGTCATTTAAATAAACTGTCACATTCTTATAAGGTCGATGTGTCTGCAATGATAGA
The DNA here is from genome assembly GCF_048418815.1 of Hemitrygon akajei. Lineage (NCBI taxonomy): Eukaryota > Metazoa > Chordata > Chondrichthyes > Myliobatiformes > Dasyatidae > Hemitrygon > Hemitrygon akajei. The sequence continues at coordinate 114,883 of NW_027332081.1, forward strand.
GACTCGGACCTAGAAAAGCAGAGACCGGCATCACTTCAGAAAGCCTAGCGAGGTGAAATTATGAAACAATGTCAATATCGACACCAACTTAATTGAGAAAAGAAGAAAACTGTGAGATCGAATTATAAAAAAGAGAAATTAAAACCATTGCATGCTTGAATGCTCCACTCCGGAAACACGTTTCAGCCGATAGTAGCATCTGTGCTTAGTAACAGTGCGGATACCGCAGCAGAGTAACGACGGCACCATACATAAAGTAACCAGCTCCGGCATCTTACCGGGGACACCAACCGCTACAAGTGTGGGATAGAAAATGGCCGCGATGTAGTAAATCGCTGCATATCCCATATTCCGTCAGAAGCAGCGGTCAGTTGTACGGAGCGTTTCAGCTGCTCTGATGGACTGGGGAACGTTTTAGCAGACTTTTATTGAGGTGAGAGCAATTCCACTGAGGCAATTAACGTGGCTATCACGTCAGGGACTAGTGACAACCAACTGCACAAACACTTACATTAAACTATTTATACTCACGCTGTCCACGTGTCATGAATTTGACTCCTCAAGGGAGTCTATTACTTTCAAGCAAAATATGATATATTTTTTCCCTGTTATTTTCCATGACACCTGGCTTCAGCTATTTAAGCAGCATATTTTTATATGATTGTTGCTTTAAAACAGGCATTCATCCTGAAGTCGATTTATTTTGTTATATTTGACCGTGCACATTCGCTTCTGAAATTGAGAGAAGGAGTTTGTTCTGTCAGGTGAAATGAAGAACACTTCTTTATTAAAGGGAAACTTCCGTTCATCTTTTCGTTCGTTCCAGTCATTCCGGGCGATTAGAGTGATGGAAATCACAGTGACAGCTGACATGTGTTACAATAAAATACACTGCACATATTCCTCCAAACACTTTGAAAGATCCACAGCGATATTCCAGAGACCTGTGGTCAAAAAGGGAACGAGTACTCGGGAAATTAGCGAGGGCTGCGGACAGTTTGAAGAGCATGTTTTCCAGCGCACACATGGGGCGTTTGGCAGGAACCTGACCTCTGCCAGTGAATGACTTGACCACCCCATACCCGTGACCTGCGATGCAGTCTGTTTAACTTTAAAGATATTCTCAGACCTGCTACAATTCTACCACTATTTATCCAGCCATTCTCTGTTTGAACAAATATAGTAAGTAAAATCTATGAACTATCCGCAGGTTGTTAGGCTGTTATTTTTTTTGCCACGAAGTTGTCTTTTTTTCTCCTGATTTACTGTCAGGTATATTGCCTTTCGAGAGTCACTATAAGTATGTGCAGAACCTGTCAATCACACTTCCTTCTGCTCCTGCAGTGCACCGCTCCGTGCCGATTGTGGTTCTCGTACCGATGAGCGGCCCTCGGTTGACTCGAGAATGTATCACCCCTGCCTTCAAATTCATCCTTCCAAAATGAATCACTCCGTAACGTTCCGGGTTGAGCACCAACTGTAACTTCTCAGCGCTGCTCTGCGTCCTGTCACTGTCCTGTTGTAAACTCTGACTATCTTCTATACTATCCATAATTCCACCAACTTCCACATCATTGAAAATACAATAACTCACCTTTCCACTTCCTTATTCACATCCTTTTTAAAGCACAAATATCCTGGGGTCTCAGAACAGATCTCACAGGACACCACTGGCACCAACATCCAGGGAGAAAACGCTCGACCTACAATTATCCTCTGCCTTCTTGGGTGTCAGTCCTGAATCCACAAGCCAACTTTTCCAGGGTACCAAGTTTTCTAACTTTCTGAAAGGTCCAACCATGTTTAACCGAAGGATGACCTTCACGTCTTCATAGAATTGCTCCAGGGTCATGAGAGATGATCTCCTCCTCACAAAGCCACACTGATTCTCCCAAATCAGTTATTGCTTCTAGAAATTCTCGTAAATTCTGTTTCTAAGAATGTTCTCCAATAATTTGCCCGTCACTGAAGTAGGACTCACCGCTTCCCGCAGTCACCCAGGGTTTCTCCCGAATACACAAGAGGACTTACCTATCCTAATGCTTTTTTTCCCCCCAAAAGTTACAGTGCATTCTCTCTCTTAACATCGATATGCTGTCGCATATCGGCCTGTTTAACGCTCTCCTCACAAATGTCCCTCTCACTGGAGAACACTGAACTGAAGACTTCATTAAGGACCTGCTCTTCTTCCCCTGACTTAAGGGGCTTGTTTCACTTTCTGTCCCCGACCGGTCCTACAATCACACTAGTCATCTTTTTCTTCACATACATCTAGAAAGGCTTAGTGTTTTCCTTAAAGTTACTACGGACCTTCTGTAGACGTTTCTAGTTGTACTAATTCCATTCTTCAGTTTGTCCTCGGCTACTTTGTAAATCTACAGTCACGTCTGATCCTTGCTTTCTAATCATGAGGTCAGCTTCCTAAAGCTTCTTTCTTCCTCTTGACCAGATGTTTCACATCTCTTCTCAACCATGGTTCCTTCACCCTGCAGTCCTTCCCCTGTCTGAATGGGGCAAGCGTATCCAGAACCCCATGTCAATACAGCCTTAAATATATTCACATTTCCGGTGTGTATTTTCCAGGACATATACTTTCCTGATTCATGCTTTGATGTTCCAGCTTAATATCATCGTAACTCCACTTACACTGTTAATAAATTTGGGAACTGACACGGGTTGTGGGCAGAGAGTGGGGCAATGGGATGGTTATGAGGAATGACACGACGTTGCGGGGACACAGCGGGGCATTGAGATTACTTGGTGAATGCCACGGACCTGTGTGATTAGTGCATGTAACCCTTTTACGAAAGGAGGGTGCTGAACCCCTTATGATTTGTCTACCGACACAACCGATCCACAGACCAGACAGTGCAATAGTCACTGCTCTACACACCGTCCTTACACATCTGGAGAAGAAGGATGCTCATGTGAGAATGCTATTATTGGACTACAGTTCAGTATTCAACACCATAATCCCCTCCAGTCTCGACAGGAAGCTCAGAGATCTCGTCCTTGACCCTGTCCTTCAGATCGCCAGCAGGTTGTAAGAATGGGCTCCCTCAGATCCACGCCTCTGACTTTCAACACAGGAGCCACTCAGGGCCATGTACTGAGTCCCCTCCTTACTCCCTGTATACCGATGACTGTATCGCCACCCACAGCTCCAATCTGTTAATTAAATTTGCCGATGATACTATATTGATTGGACTAATCATAAAAAATAACGAAGTGGCCGACAGGGAAAAAGTTATCTCTCTGACACAGTGTCATCAAGTAAACAATCTATCCCTCAATGTCGCAAAAACAAAGGAGCTGGCTGTTGATTACAGGAGGAATGGAGACGGGCTATACCCTATTCACATCAATGGATCTGGAGTTGAGAGGGTGAACAGCTTTTTCTTGCTGATCTGTGACATTTCCTACCAGCTCTATTGCAATTTTCATAATTTTGCTCTGCACTTATCTTGTCTAAAGTTAATGTTTATATCTTCAGAATATAGTTCTACTATTTAATTAATTCTTCTACCTTTGATGGTGAAGGAGCGATCGACTGTCTATACAGGGTTTGTCAACCGTTAATAATTATGATTATATTTTCCTTGTTTCTTAGCTCAAGCTGGTATAACACACTCATGTCTCAGTTTGCCAGGAAATTGTGTACTCAAATCGCTGGGGTGTCTTCTATGAACAGACATGAGTGGTTCACTTGATGTTCGGTAGTGACCATTTCTTCATGTTTTTGGATTGTGCTCTCATTTAAGTTTAGTGGTGAGTATTTTGTATTAGTTTTAAACAGGCCGGCATGCAGTGCTCAATTCTGGTTTCGTTAAGAAAAAAATATCCTGAGGAGGATTTTTTTTTAATTAACAACACTGCCCATCTCCCAGTTTCATCGATGAAGTACCTCCTTGTTATTCTTCCTCACCTGCCCCACTACTCTTCTTACTCTGACTTATCATCTTTTTTTCAAAAAAGCCAATAGTCCAAGAGTACCGTGGACAGAAGTGAGTGTCGATGCCATTACTAATGAGAAAATGTGCTTTGGAAGCTGGCACGCCTGGAGGTAGATATGACTCCTGGACCAGATGATGTACACCCCATTGTCCAGAAAGAGGTAGTTGAAGAGTTTGTGAAGGCATTAGAGTCATGGAACATTACAACACAGGAAAATGCCATTCGGCCAGTCTAGGCTGTGCCAAGCCATCAATCTGCCTAGTTCCAGCAACTTCTAACGGGACAAGAGTCATCCATTCCCTCCTATCCATATACTCATCCGAACTTTTCTGAAATGTTGAGGCGGTGAGGCGATGGATGTTGTTCTCTTGGATTTCCAGATGGTTTTAACGACTTGCTGCACATGAGCCTGCCAAACAAGATCACAACTCATGGTATTACAGGAATGCTACTGGCACGAATCGAAGATTGGTTCACTGGCATGAGACAAAGAGTTAGAACAATGCGAGCCTATTCTGTTTGCTACCGGTAACCAATGGCGTTCCCCTGGAGTCGGTAATGAGATTGCGTCTGTTCATGTTAAAATTAACGATTTGGATGACAGTGGCTTGGTGACCGACTTTGTAGTCGCTACGAAGGTAGGTGCCGGATAGGCAGCTGAGAGCAAAGTGGGTGTCTGCAGAAGGAGTCAGACCGGTTTGAAGAACAGACAATGAGGTGGCAGATGAAATACAGTGTAGGGACTGCGGTCTGCAGTCAGGTACTCAGGTTCACTCAGCGTAATGTTGCACGAACATTATTTGCAAAACGCTCCGACACAATACGGGTTTCATTTTGTTACGTTGGAACCATCCCCTGAATCATTAGTTGATGCTTGAGGGATGCGCTGTTGCGAATTACTCATAAAAACTTAAGGTGAACACTAGAATGAGGAAGTCGATAATACAGGAGTTAATAGCGGAGTATTATATATCCAAGGGAATGTTTGAAGAGGATGTGTGGGAAATGTGGTTGAAAGTAAACCTACTGAGGCTGAAGTTCAGCTTCGGTTATAAAAATTAAAGAGGGAGGATGAGAAAGTGGCTGAGACCCTTTCAGGGTCTGCTAAGTCAGTAGACGAGTTTGCTTTAACCTATGAGGTTAAGTTTTTCCTGAATAAGAGCTTCCAAGAGTGTAGCTGGAATAATCATGGTGAACTGGAATTTGAAATCGGCACTAGTAATTAAAGCGTAGAAGAGGCAGATGGCCCGATTGCCTGTGTTCAGGTTGTTGAAGCACCTGTGAATTCACAGGATACTGAACTTTGTGTTGAAACTCAGTTAAGATCTGAGGTGTCTGACTCGGTTGAAACAGAATGCAGTCCTTTTGTGTCAGATAGTCTTGGATCTGTGAATAATGGGTTAGCCTTGGTACCAGCGGAAATTGAGGATTCTCGATCACTTGAGTTAGACAGTGTTCTAAAAGTTGGTGATGAGATGAAAACTGGTGAGGTAAATGTTATTGAAGATATTGAGAAGGGTGCTGTCTCTGGACTTTTGAATAAAGTACCTGTGACGTCTGGATTGGTATCAAGACCTTTGACCTTGCTGACAGAAACAGCTATTTCAGGTGCTGAGACAGTACACGTTGATTTGTTTAACTATATTTTGGAACTTAAAGATAAACAACTTGGTAATGTTGTTCAAGTTTGTGAATGGGTTCGGAGACTTCTCAAAACAAAGGGAAGTGCTGTTTTGTCCAAGAGAGGCCATCTGCAGATGTTCTTATGGAAACATACAGAACTAAAGATCTTGGAGACAGAATTAATGTCTTGTTTGGAATAAAGGAGTTATTTGGAAGTTAAGCGAATGGGCTTGGTTTAGAAAACATGAGTGAGGAGTTAGCGCCTGTGCAAGATAAAGTTCAGGCCGTCCTTGAAACCGCTGCTGGATCTGATCACGTGATGGTTAATTGTTTTTGAGGTGAAGTGGAAAAGAGAATATGGGTGATCAAACGCCATTTTGAAGGTAACAGGATTTGGTTTTATAACTAAGTATGTGAAAGGTAAAGACAATAACATGTTGGATTGATTGTCTGGATGTTAAGTTTAAGAATGAAATAGAAACTAGTATTTTTATACGCTTCTCTAGTCAGCTACGTAGCAGATATGTATTCTAGTCAGATATGTATTGTTTTATATTCTGTAATCTACAGTTAGACAAGAATTTTGCTCCTTGAGCAAACTTTTATCCCAACAAGCGAGAGATTTGACGAGATCCTAAGCATTATTTAATATGGAATGTGCCTTTAAAAAGAGAGGGAGTGGGTGTACATTGAATCAGAGAGAGAGAGCACAGAACAGCTCGTGAGTCTCCATGGTTACGGAAGGGCGCGGCTCTATAATGTACAGCTGGCGTTCAGCATGTTTGAGAATTATATACAAGGTCAGCTGGATTTTCACACAGACACACGGAAGACACGGACAGAAATACAGAAGAAATAGACACTGGATGAGCTTTCAGTGCCCACGAAAGGGTGGGTTTTGCTCGCAGTGTGGAAAAGGGGTGACCGGTGGAATGCTATCGATGTGTTTAACCTTTGACTGGGTTGATAGCTTTACCAGGTAAAAAAAGGTATCCTTTTGTGTGCTCACAGTCGATAACTTTAACAGGTCTTCGGAGCACAACGGAAAGATCGATAACATCGGCTTACTTAGTAAACAAATCACCTCGCTCTCTCTCTCTCTCTCTCTCTCTCTCTCTCTCTCTCTCTCTCTCTCTCTCTCTCTCTCTCTCTCTCTCTCTCTCTCTCTCTCTCTCTCTCTCTCTCTCTCCTCTCTCTCCCCTGAATTCTACTCAGTTTGATATCAAGAACTTAACTGACGTCATTCCTATACCATCATAAGACTGCATCATTTACTACGTAAGCTTGAAGGAGTTTGGGGTTTTATATTTACACATTTATATATGCATAAACTCTGCTAACCTGTTTGATTTATCTGGTTTTATAATACAATATTACGTAGATACTAATAAGTAATGTTTTATTTGTAACAATACCAGACTCCAGGTCTGTTCCATTTCTGCTGGTTCTATTAACCCGTTACGCAGCACGTAGCAAAACCGTTCCAACCCCTACATCACACCGCATTTCTGTAAACCCCTTCGACCCCTACTGCACTCGGCATCTCAGCAAAACCTCCACCATCCACCCTGGTGCATTCAGACGACAGCAGATCCGAGAAAGATACCGTCGTGTCAGATTGAATGGCTCATAAAACACTGTCGGCCCGAAGAAACTACAGTCTGATTAAGGACAGGGGAAGCAGACAAACCAGTTCTCCCTGTTTCGTCCCATTTTGTGGACTATGAACTGATCTTTCATTAGAATAGTTTTTATCTGCAATTTGAGAAGGATAAGGGCAGCTCGGAGGTGTCAGTGTTGCAGTTTAACAAAGGAGACTATGGAGCCATGAGGGAGGAGCTGGCCAAAGTTAACTGGACGGATATCCTAGCAGAAAAGACAGTGGGATAGCAATGGCAGGTACTCTTGGGAATAATGCACAAGTTCATCCCCCGGAGAAGGAAGGATTCAAAGGGCGGAAAGGGGCCACAGTGCTTGACAAAGGAAGTCAGAGATTGCATAGCATTAAAACAAGGAAGTATGACAGAACTTAGGTGAGTGGGAGGACAGATGATTGGGAAATTTTTAAGGAACAGCAGAACTTAACTAGAAAGGCAATACGGGGAGAAAAAATGAGGTACGAACGCAAGCTAGCCAGGAATATAAAGGAAGATAGCAAACGCTTTTTTAGGTATGTGAAGAGAAAGAAGATAATTAAGAACTAAGTTGGGCCCTTGAAGAATGAATTGGGTGAAATTGTTATGGGAAACAGAGAAATGGCAGAAGAATTTAATAAGTACTTTAGATCTGTCTTCACTAAGGAAGACACAAACAATCTCCCAGATGTATGGATGGGCCAAGGACATCGGGTAACAGAGGAAATGAAACAGATTGACATTAGGAAGAAAACGGTGATGAGTAGACTGATGGGACTGAAGGCTGACAAATTCCCAGGTCCAGATGGTCTACATCCTAGGGTACTAAAGAAGGTGGCCCTGGAAATTGAGGATACATTGGTAATTATTTTCCAATGTTCCTTAGATTCAGGATCAGTTCCCGAGGAATGGAGAATGGCTAAGGATGGAGGGAGAAAACAGAGAACTATCGACCTGTCAGCCTAACATCAGTAGTGGAGAAGATGCTAGAGTCCAGTATTAAAAATGAAATAGTGGCATATTTAGATAGCAGTGATAGGATTGGGCCGAGCCAGCATGGATTTACCAAGGGTAAATCATACTTGACTAATCTGTTGGAGTTTTTCGAGGATGTAACCACGAAGTTAGATAAGGGAGATCCCGTGGATGTAGTGTACCTTGATTTTCAGAAGGCATTTGATAAGGTCCCACATAGGAAATTGATGGGTAAAATCAAAGCTCATGGCATTGGGGGGGAAGACATTGACATGGATAGAAAACTGGTTGGCAGATAGAAAGCAAAGGGTAGCGGGGAGTGGGTGTTTCTCGGAATGGCAGGAGGTAACTCGTGGGGTGCCACAGGGCTTGGTATTGGGACCACAGCTGTTTACGATTTACGGCAACGATTTAGATGAAGGCATTGAGAATAACATCAGCAAGTTTGCTGATGATACTAAGCTGGGTGGCAGTGTGACATGTGATGAGGATGTTAGGAAAATTCAGGGTGACTTGGATAGGCTGGGTGAGTGGACAGATACTTGGCAGATGACGGTTAATGTGAATAAGTGTGAGGTTATACACTTTGGGAGTAAGAACTGGAAGACAGACTATTATCTGAACGGTGTAAAGTTAGGTAAGGGAGAAATACAAATAGATCTAAGAGTCCTTGTTCATCAGTCACTGAAGGTGAATGAGCAAGTGCAGCAGGCAGTGAAGACGGCTAATGGAATGTTGGCCTTTATTACAAAGGGAATTGAGTATAAGAGCAAGGAAATCCTCTTGCATTTGTACAGGGCACTGGTGAGACCACACCTGGAGTATTGTGTACAGCTTTGGTCTCCAGGGTTAAGGAAGGACATCCTGGCTGTAGAGGAAGTGCAGCGTAGATTCACAAGGTTAATTCCTGGGATGTCCGGACTATCTAACGCACAGAGGTTAGAGAAACTGGGCTTGTACACGCTGGAATTAAGGAGATTGAGAGTGGATCTGATTGAAACATATAAGATTATGAAGGGATTGGATAAGATAGAGGCAGGAAATATGTTCCAGATGCTGGGAGAGTCCAGTACCAGAGGGCATGGTTTGAGAATAAGGGGTAGGTCATTTAGGACAGAGTTAAGGAAAAACTTCTTCTCCCAGAGATTTGTGGGGGTCTGGAATGCACTGCCTCGGAAGGCAGTGGAGGCCAATTCTCTGGATGCTTTCAAGAAGGGGTTAGATAGGTATCTTATGGATAGGGGAATCAAGGGATATGGGGGCAAGGAAGGAACCGGGTTTTGATAGTAGATGATCAGCCATGATCTCAAAATGGCGGTGCAGGCTCAAAGGGCCAAATGGTCTACTTCTGCACCTATTGTCTATTGTCTATTGTCTAATAATTTAATTAGAGGAACTGAATGTGGACACAGGAAGCTTCAGGTAATGATCTGCTAAACCTGAGACCATTCTCAAACAAGTCGCCATTTGTTATGTGAAGGGCGTGGACTCTAAACTGATTCTTGACTCAGGGACAATCTAATCAGAGCAATAAACCTGAGACCATGCTCAGAGGAGCAGCTACTTGTTATGTAAAATGCCAGCCATATCAAAGAAGCAATCTGTAATCTCGTTAGACTCTGTCTGGGTTGCCTCATTTAACTGGTTTGGACCAGTCAGGGTGCAAAGATTCGAATGCACAAGGCTGGGGTGGGCAGAGCCACGTAAAATATGTTGGTCGCAGCTCTGTACAATGATCAGTAACCAAGTGACCCAGCTAGGTCAGTTGACCTTGAGCCAATGGTTTGGAGATCCAGTGGTTCAATTGATGAGGAACAATATAAGATACCGGAGCTTCAGATATGCAGGGGTGATAACTCCTCAGCGGCCAGAGACCAACCATTGCCGAAAAGTAGGACCACACGGACACGTGGAGATCGGTAACATGAGGATCGGAAGATGATGAGAGGCATTGACCGTGTGGATAGTCAGAGGCTTTTTCCCAGGGCTGAAATGGTTGCCACAAGACGACACAGGTTGAAGGTGCTGGGGAGTCGGTACAGCGGAGAAGTCTGGGGTTAGTTTTTTTTTTACTCAGAGAGGGGTGAGTGCGTGGAATAGGCTGTCGGTAACAGTGGTGGAGGCGGATACGATTGGGTCTTTTTAACGGACTTTTGGATAGGTACGTGGAGGTTAGGAAATTGAGGGCTCTAGGTAAGCCTCGTCATTTCTAAGGTAGGGACATGTTCGGCACAACTTTGTAGGCCGAAGGCCCCGTATCGTGCTGTAGATTTTCTATGTTTTCTATGTTTCTATGGAATGTCTTGCCAGCGTAGACTCTTTTCCCGGGTAATAACTTTTCTCTTCATTGACTGTTCATGGAGTGTCAGGGTTTCCGGTAGGGTGCACACAGGTAGGTAGTGTGTAAATCTACATGGTTTTAGCAGAAATAATAAAAGACACGTGTTGGTAAATACAGATTCTCTGTATCTCATTGATCATTGTTGCAAGGGATGATTCCTGTCGCAGTGGCCCCCATCATTAACATTGCCCACTAACAGGACGTGCCCTCTACACAGTGGTACCATCGGGAAGGAGATACAGAAGCCGGAAAGCTCAGGCTCAGCGTTTCAGGAACAGATTTTCTCCCCGCTGCCACCTGTATCTCAGTTTTATTTTCTCTATATTTATTTATCCTGTATTTTATTGTTCTGCTACCGTAAAGTTAACAATTTCATGACGTATGTCTGTGTTATTAAATCTGGTTCTGATTCTTTAAATGTACCTTTGAAACCTTTGATTCAGATTCAGATGCGGGGTCGTGTGTTAGATCCAACTTACATTAATTGAAAGCCTATCAGAACCTCGTGTACCGTGCTGTAATATTTTATGTTCTGTGCTGGATTGAGCATACCGTTTCTTCCTATCGTCAAGTAAGTCGATTAATTATTTACAGCTTTGACGCCTTGCTTTTCCAGACTACTCTCAATGCGTTGGATAATAAAGTGCAGGAGAATTTTAAAAAAAACAATAGGCCATAAATGTCAGTACCGACCGCTGGATGATCTCGATAACTTTACTGGAAGGGACTCGCCAAGTATTATGTACTGATGAATTGTCCTCGGTGTTCAGACTACTCTGGTCATAGGGTATGAAGTGAAGTATCTGGACAAACAGGAACATTAGCGATTGTCAGTATGGGCCAGTGCGTAGTAGGTCATGTCTAACCAATCTCACAGAGCTTTACGAGGTAGTTACCAGGAATGGTGTGGAAGGCAAGGCCGTGGATGCCGTCTAACAGGAACTTCAGCAAGGAATTTCTCAAGGTTTCGTATGGGAGGATGCTCGAGAAGGTTCAGTCGTTTGGCTTTCATGATGAGGTAGTAAATTGGATTCGCCATTGGCTATGCTGCGGAAGCTAGAGTGTGGTAATGGGCGGTTGTCTGTCTGACTGCGGACCTGTGATGAGTGGAGTGTCCCAGGGATCGTCGCTGTGCCCGTTGTTATTTGTAATCTATATCAACGATCTGGATAATAATGTTGTGAACTTTAACGACGTATAATTTGCAAATGTCAACAACATTACGGGTGTAGTCGACAGCCGGGAAGAGTACCGGAGCATGAAGCAGGATCTGGACCAGCTGGAAAAATGGGTTGAAAAATGGCAGATCGGATTTAACACAGACAAGTGTTAGATGTTGCCTTTTGGGCGGACCAGCCAGGGTTGGTCTGACACAATGAGAAATAGGGCACTGAGGAGTACGATAGGACAAACGAATCTGGGAATGCAGGTCCATAATTCAATGAAAGTTGCGGCACAGTTAGACAGGGTCGTAAAAACAGCTTTTCGCACATTGGCCTTCCTAGACCAAAGTACTGAGTACAGGAGTTGGAACGTTACCTTGCTGTTGTTTAAGGCTTTATTGGGGCCTAATTTGGAATATTGTGTGCAAGAAAGATGAAAATATGATTAAAATAATGCAGAAAAAATAACACGGCTATTGCCGGGACGGACTGAATGTTTTTAATAAAAAGGAAAGATTACACATGTTAGCAGTTTATTCCCGAGCGGGTAGAAAACTGAGGGGAGATTTGATAGTTGTATACAACATTATGAGGCGTATAGAGAGTGTAAATGCAAGCGGGCTTTCTCCACTGATATCGGGCGAGAATACAACTGACGATCATGGGTGAGTGTGAAATGTGAAATGTTTAAGTGAAACATGAGGGGAAACCTCTTCTTTCAGAGGGTGGTCAGAGTGTAGACAGAGCTGCCAACACAAATGGTAATTGAGATTCCAATGCTAACGTTTAAGAGATGATTGGAGAAGTACACGGATGAGAGGGATATGGATGGGCACGGTCCGGGTGAGGTCGATGGAGACCCCGTTTCTGTGCAGTAGTTTCCTATGGCTGTCTGACTGTGTATCTGGGTTAGAACTTCAGTGTCACACAGCACCGGCCAATCTAGAAAGTCGTTGGTACTGTTCGATCCCTCTGTCCTTGCAACACTGAAGTAATTTGGATGATTATTCTGTATTCTCCAATTGCCTGCGATGGTTTTGAAGGGAGACAAGTGTGAGCCTGATTATTTGCTTTGCCTTCGCTGCGTTTTTAGTTTGTGTAGTTTTGTGTGTTTCATTTATTATTGATTTCAGGGGGAGATACGCATTCCACACCGGCCATGTGGATTCAGGGTTAAATGGATCGAAGTATGAGCGTATGTACACCCGATATGATAAAACAACAATTCAGAGATAAATTAGCATTTGGATACATTGGTATGTACTTGAATTGGGAATTCGGATTGCCATTTTGGACGGCTGGTTCTTTTAGTGAGCACCTGAATACTTTGAAATTCTGTTTTCTAGTTGTAGGACTCCATTGGAAAAGATGCTTTGAAGTCATTGTATCATTTTCCCTGTAATATGTAAATGACAGTGCAGATTAGAAAACGCGCTGATGCAGTCAATCACTCAGCGATTTGCTGACGTCGTCAGCCCTAAATCCATTAATTATTCATGTGCTGCCGTGTGATCCGATTAAATCGATTATTTCCTCAGCCCTATTTCTGAGAGCACTGGTAACTGCAGACTCGCAATAGAGTTGTAAAGTGCAGCAGAATTTCGACTCTGCTTGAGGAACACGGCTGCGCTCTGTCTTCCAGCCAGAATTCACTCTGTCCACTACATCATCTGCCTTCTGTTAGGAAGCCAATACTGAATCAACACAGCCAGGTTTCCCTCGATCCCATGCCTCCTGACTTTCTGAATGAGTCCACTATGGGGAACTGATCAAACTCCTGACATAATTAATGCACCCACATCAACTGTTCGGATTCTTCTGTTTGTTTTATTTTCACTTTCAAATAATTCACTCTGACTCATTAAGGACAACATGCCATGTTTTCTCTCCGTAGCCAGACTACGTTTCTCTAAATACTCACAAGTTCCTTCTTCAATAATCCTCTACAGTCCTTTACCTACTACCGATGTAAGACTCCCTGGTCTATAATTCCAAAAACTATCACTATTATCTTTCGTCAACAAATGATCAACAATTTCCACCCTCCAATCATCTATTTCTACTTCCGTGGCCAGCGAAGACACAAATATCCTGTCCAAAAGCGCAGCAATATCCGAGATCGCCTTCAAAAATTACCTGGACTATATCCCTTCCGGCATCGGGAAACATCTATCATAATTTTTTCCAAGTTTGCAGCCCATCCTCTTCCTCTGCGTCGGCATGTTCTGGCATACCTGCCTTTTGCCGCTGTGTTCACATTGATCAATGTATTCAGTGAGGAGCTTCACCGCCTCCTTGGACTCCAGACACAAGTTTTCCTCTTTTACCTCTGATCTGCCCACACTCTCCCCAGTCTCCTCCTGTTCTTCACAGTGTAACTCGTCAAGGATTTCTCAAATCGCCCTATAAGTCTTTTAAGTCCATTGTTAAATTCCTTCCTGTCTACATTGTGACTCGCTATAGCCTGCCCTGATCCTTTCTTCCTTTTCTGATAGTATCGTTCTTTCTTCTCCTTGACGTGTTGTTCCAACTTCCTTGTCTCCCAGGGTTACTTTACACTGTCATCCTTTCCCTGTGTCACTGAGACAAGCCTATACTGAACCCTGTGTAAGTGCTCCGTAAACAATCCCCACATATCTGTTGCGCAATACCCCGAGTACATCATTTCCCAATGTACGTTCCTAAGCTCCTGCCAGGCAGCAACATAAATCGCTGACCCCCAATTAAATAGATCCCATGCTCCCTGGTCCTAACTCTGTGCAAGGTAAATGTCGGGAAGTTCTCCCTGTTGTTCTGAAAAGCGGACCCGCGGAAAGATCTGTCACGACCCGTTTCCTTTTCTAATATCAGATCTGGTATGGAAAGTTCGCCAGTCAGCCTTTCTTCTTATAGAGCATATATGTCCAACTTAAGACCCGCGGGCCAAATCCGGCCCGCGTTTGAATTATCTTTGGCCCGCGAGATAATATCTAATTACTATTAAAGCTGGCCCCAGTAATCGAAGTGCCTATGGCGTATGATATGGCTAATGCTGAGTTTATTCCGGTACCACGTTTTCAGAGTTTTTAGTGTTTATTCGGCAGTCTTCTACATAAGAAACAGAATTTGTAAAGTGAAACACTTTGTAGTTATAGCAGAGACTGAGACACATGAGAGCAGGCTGAAAAAACAGAAGCAACGAAAGCTGCGTTGGCACGCGTCCGACTGATCCGGCCCGCATGAAGCTGCATTTTGCTCAATCCGGCCCGTGACCTAAAATGAGTTTGACACCCCTCTATAGAGACATGAATCTTTCCTGAACACAACTGAGAATTTATGCCATTTCTAAACATTTTACCTTGGGTAGGTGCCAAAGAATATTAGGGAAGTTGCAGTTGCCTGTGCCAATAACATGGCTCATGTCCAGTTTCCGCTTCCCGGTCGGTTCCTCACTGTTCCCGTTGCGCTCTTTTTTGTTAATCTTGTGGGCGGCTGTACAGAATACTCCGAATGGGGAG
The DNA here is from genome assembly GCF_048418815.1 of Hemitrygon akajei. Lineage (NCBI taxonomy): Eukaryota > Metazoa > Chordata > Chondrichthyes > Myliobatiformes > Dasyatidae > Hemitrygon > Hemitrygon akajei. Next base: position 130,070 of record NW_027332081.1, read on the forward strand.
ATTGCGCCCATTTCAAAAGGGAGAACAGAAACAGTGTTCATCTCCCAGTCTATTAAAAAACGAACGCACCATGTTGTCCTCCCTTTCTGCAGCTGCGATACTATCCCTGGTTTCCCATCGCACTCCCTTTACAAACTGTTACTCAACTCTGTCCATTTTGAAACATGTAAAACCCAGAAAGCCCTGAAGCAATCTCTGTCCTAGTGACAGTCGAGTGTCTGTGATAGTTTGGAACATACTTTAACCAATGTAACAATCACACCAGCAGAATTGAGCGTTTGTATTGCTACCGACCTGAACTGTATGAAGTCAGCAATCTTCCACTAATTTTGCAATCTCTGGATGACCAGGATGAATTCCGGATGAATTTATGACAAATTTGCCAAATCTGTTCATTGTAAAAGGACTTTATTTGAAAACTCCGCTGAATTGACATTAGACGCAGGCGTTATCTACACAGATGGCCATTTAATGTAAACACATACTTCATTCCATTCCTCAGCTCTTCTCTGAATTTCCTCTGTGTCAGTGTATAGATACAAGTATTGGTACAAATGCTGAGAAATTGCAACATGAACCCAAGTTGTTGGAGGATGTATACCGGGGAACTCAAATATCTGTCCTGGTAAAAATAATTTTGTGTTTGCCATTTCAGGGAATGGGCTACAGAGGGCATCCAAAATAATATGAAGTTAGCTGATATAGAAAACAGCAAAATCATCGATTTTCTGCGTTTTTCCACCTCGGCATCTTTCTGATTGTCGCTGTTGTGCCGAAGCTTTCTGCGGAGTCTATTTGCCATAACGATATGTCTTACAGTTAACCCGTTAAACACCAGGATTAAGCCGATTGGTATCAATGGAGTTAAAATACTGTCCAGTAATGTGTACCCTCTCCACACGGGTGAAGTAGCGTATTCATGTGTGCGGATGCAACGCCACGGCGTGTTGTCAATGATGACGTAAGGTTCAAGGGCAAAGTAATACGGGACGCATTTCCCGCAGCTCACTATAACCACTGTCACGATAACAACCGTTGCTGTTCTCTCGGTGCAATATCGCTCCCGCAACTTTCGGCAACATATTGCGATGAAGCGATCTAAGGTAAAACTGACCGTGAACCAAACAGAACAGTCCTGCGTCACAACCTTAAATACAAGTGTCAGAGCGCATACAGGAGTGATAAGCAGGAATCTAGAATAAATGTAGATATTGTTGGTCTGTTCCACTAAAGCAGCAACAATAACCACCATCAGATCCGCTGTTGCCATTCCAACCAGGTAACGGGTGATGCATTTGGAGAGTCCGCATTTTCCACGAGATAGGATCACAATCGCCGTTAAATTAACTGCAAGAAATTTGGAAACATAGTAGAAATATGGTCAGTTCCCTGAATGTCCCCATTTTACCGATGCTATGCAGGGTATGGTCTGTTTGGAAGTGGAAAGTAGAACTCCAGTGCGTGTGGTACCCGTCGCTGAACTCCGGCTGGAGGACAATGACGGATGTGAGTGTCAGTGGATTGGCGACCTTCCCACAGTTTAAAGCGAGGCATCCGAGTTCAAGGACTCACGGACCGGTGAATGGAAGATTGTAAACAACACCATTCCCATTATTAGGGGAGAAACATTTGAAGGGATTGTTTGCAGCGGTGAGAGAGTGGAATCAAAAGATACAAAACACAATTTATCATTTACTGACTTATGTAAGAACACATCTACTTGTCGAAAATTGACTGGACCGTCATTTAAACAAGCTGCCACATTGTCATAAGGTGGAAGTGTCTGCACTGATAGAGACTCGGACCCAGAAAAGCAGAGACCGGCATCACTTCAGAAAGCCTAGCGAGGTGAAATTATGAAACATTTACAATATCGGCACGAACCTAATTAACAAAAGAAAAATCACTTCGATCAAAGTACGAAAATAAAAATAAAACAATGAGAAGCTTGAATCCTCCATTCCGGAAACACGTTTCAGCCGACGGCAGCATCTGTGCTCAGTAACAGTGCGGATACCGCAGCAGAGTAACGGCAAGACGACGGCACCATACATAAAGTGACCAGCTCCGGCATCTTACCGGGGACACCAACCGCTACAAGTGTGGGATAGAAAATGGCCGCGATGTAGTAAATCGTCGAATATTCCATATTCCGTCAGAAGCAGCGTTCAGTTGTCCGGAGCGTTTCAGCTGCTCAGATGGACTGGTGACCGGTTTAGCAGACTTTTATTGAGGTGAGAGCAATTCCACTGAGGCAATTAGCGTGGCGATCACGTCAGGGACATTAGTGACAACCAACTGCACAAACACTTACGTTAAACTATTTTTATTCACTTTTCCCGTGTCATTTACTTGACTCCTCAAGGGATATTGCAATCTATTTACTTTAAAACAAAATATGATGTGAATTTTCCATGTTCTTTTCCATGATACCTGGCTTCAGCTATTTAGATAGGATATTTTTAAAAAATGTGTTTCTTTTAAACTGGGCATTCATCTTGAAGTCGATTTATTTTGTAACATTTGACGGAGCATCGCTTCTGAAATTGAAGGAAGGAGTTTGTTCAGGCGGGTGAAATGGAGAACACTTCTTTGTTAAAGGGGAACATTCGCTCTTTCTTTTCGTTCGTTCGTTTCAGTCATTCCGGGCGGTTTGAGTGATGGGAATCACAGTGACAGCTGACATATGTTAAAATAAAATACACTGCAAGTATTTCTGCAAACACTGTAAAAGATTCACAGCGATATTCCAGAAACCTGTCATCAAAATCCGTAGATTCCCAGGCTGTTTTATTATTTGCCAGGGAGTTGTATTTTCTTTCTCCTGATTTACTGTCAGGTATATTGATTTTCGAGCGTCACTCTATGTGCAGAACAGCGGATGTGTTCAAGCTCACCTGTCAATCACACTTCCTTCTGCTCCTGCAGTGCACCGCTCCGTGCCGATTGTGGTTCTCGTACCGATGCGCGGCCCTCGGCTTATTGGAGAGAGCCTCATCACTCTGTTTCCATTGTGGAACTCTTAGTAATGTGCGGCCCTCGGTTGACTCGAGAAAGTATCACCTCTGCCTTCAGATTCATCCTTGCAAAGTGAATCACTCCGTAACTTTCCGGGTTGAACTCCGTCTGTAACTTTTCGGCGCTGTCCTGTGTCCTGTCACCAAAATCCAGGGAGAAAACGCTTCATCCACAACTATCTTCTGCCTTCTGTGGGCGTCATTCCCGAATCCACCAGCCAACTTTCCCTGGATACCAAACCTTCTGACGTTATGAATGGTCCTATCATGGCTAACCTAAACGCCATGTTAAAATCCATTCATATCAGATCAATTATCCCCACTTTATTTCCAGAAGACCACGCAACAAACACGTTCTCCCATCTGTTCCTCTCTTTCGTTGACTCAGCCTTCGCTCGGGCAAGTGTAAATATGTGAATTATCCTCATCCTCCGGGGGCAATCCGGAAGTGGTTACCTAACTCCTTCATCCACATCACAGTCGATTGCCTGAAATGTAAATCCAAGAGGATCATCTCATCTTGTCCAGGACATCCCATTGACAATATGTTTTCTGGAACTCAGCTACTAGAGGACTTTGACTAGCTCCGATGGGTTTGTGTTGGTTAATATATCACCACAACTTGTTTGGAGCGGTCTGGATTCAATATACCGATGGACTTGCTTTGTCAGAGACATCATATGTCCCTGCAAATCGCGAAGCGTTAAAGGGCCTTGGCTGATGTAGTGAGTTCCTAACCCTCTGTCCAATTTCAGACACCCGCTGTTTTGTTCACCCCTCGAAATCAGCATTGCTTTGCTCTTAATTCCGTCCCGTATTATGGGCGGCATCATAATGAACCTCCTTAATAGAGCCAATTAATTGCTGCTTGCATTTGTCCTTTCCAATAACATCATACACGGTGTGTAACAAATCTAGTCAAAAGAGGGATTCTAACCATTTCATTTTAGATAACATTGTCTTTACAGTTCTGTTCATCCGTTCAGCAATTGCACTCTACTGTGGTCGATAAGGGATACCAACTTGCGTTTTACCCCAAACAGTCTCACATGTGGATGTAGCGGGGACCATGACGGATTCTAGAGCGCTTTGCAATCCCCAACGGGTAGAAACTCTGTCCAACAAAATCCTGGTTGTAACATCAGCGGTTTTCATTATCTAGTTGGGAAAGGCTCTCTCCATTTAGTGAACGCATCCACTATCTCCAAGACATAATTCCGTCCTCCAGAGGGTGGAGGTGAAGATCGAACAGAATTAACCAGTAAATTAACACATGGTTCCTCTATGGAGCGTATCCTGAAAAGGCTTTCTTAGCCGATTTATCTGGGATCTCACCGGGCACAAATCAAAAAATTCTTACAATAATGTACATCTCCTCGCAGTTTTGGCAACCAACACAGATTCTTCAACTGTCCCATAGTTCTATCTGATCCTTGATGCCCACAAATGTCACGGTGCAATTACATCATCTGTTTTTTTCACAATCCCGCTCCTCAAATTTACCACTATCAAGTATAATCCAGATTTGTGCCAGTATCCAATCGAATTTTCCCAAACTCTACAGAATCCTCTCCTGTTTGCACCTTTGCTCACTCCTGATCCTGTTGCGGTGTCGTGACTAAGTCTACATGTGTAGAGTTTGCTGGTTTTGCTGTCATCCCTAACTCTACATCTGCACTCACTTTCATCACCCAAGTTGATTCCAGTTATGAATAACTCACCAGCTCTCCTGCTCCTTTCTGGGGATGTCTTTAAGAGAACCTCCACCTTTTTAATCGATCAGTGTTTCCTCTTGCCTTCTCAAATATTTACTTCAACAAGGGAGCTGGTGATAAAGGTTTGCCTTCTATTGGGATATAACCTCTAGATTCCCATAACGGTAAATATTCAGTAAAGCACATGAACATCCAGTGAATGAAGGGAGATGGGTCATGTACTGACATCAGAGTTTAGTCTCATTCGGTATCTTGTTCAACGCAGGAGTAGTGAGTCACAGGGCTTGCTCCTGTTCTCTGCTGTTCCATGATCCCAACATGTCCAGGTGATGTGTTCACATTGCAATGTCAATCTAGTCATCATCTGCTGTCCATTCACCTACACTCATCTATGTCTTCTGTACTGACGGGTGTAATATAGGACACGGTGTCTTCCATCACCGGAACAAGCTCTCCCACCAGCCATGTCCCTGACGAGCGGGACGTTCCCAGCTGTGAAGTGACGTAAGCCGTGTCGGCAATTTCTCGGAGTTCATCTGCCTGCTGCAATGTGGAACTTTGGATGATTCCAAATGTTAAACTTGAGCTTCCCTGGCAATCCTACTCCCAAACTCTCTCGGTGCTGCGCAGAACAACGTAGCAAATAGCAAATTAATAAGGTTCAGCAATGCACAGTATAACTGATGATTGGAGAGAGATTTTGTAATTCAGAGTGGAATGTAGACAGAGATCAATTCACGTCGAATTGCACAGGTTCCACGCTGGTTAAACGAGATAACAGTCACCAAAGATCATGTCTGTCGAGTCGCTCCGAATCTCCATACGACTTATCACCGAAAGCAATCTGTAAGAGGAATATCGTCTTCGCGGGGTTACCACGCAACATACACAGGCAAGGGTCAAGACATTAGTCGTTCCACAGGATATCCCAAAGAATCCCATTTTATGGATTATACGAAGTGACAGTCACTTTTACGTTATGCAATGTGTGCCGATGATCAGCCCACGCTTGTGGGCTTAGGAGGTTCCAAACCCCAGCTACGACAAGCTGATCCTACCGGCAGTCTCTCTCTCTCTCTCTCTCTCTCTCTCTCTCTCTCTCTCTCTCTCTCTCTCTCTCTCTTTCTCTCTCTCTCTCTCTCTCTCTCTCTCTCTCTCTCTCTCTCTCTCTCTCTCTCTCTCTCTCTCTCTCTCTCTCTCTCTCTCTCTCTCTCTCTCTCTCTCTCTCTCTCTCTCTCTCTCCCCCCCCACGCCCCCTATCTCTCACTGCTTAATCTGCACAGACATCTTGTAACTGACGTCATAGTCCCGCCTCACTCAAGCGCTCTGAAAGAAACAGTCTCAGTACCGACCGCAGGATCGTAACACTTCCCTCCAAAAAGGAAAATTTTGATCTAAAAGAGAAAACCTTTAACTGCAAATTACAGTATGAGAGACAGTACATATATGGTAATCATACTACCGACTAATACAATACATAGCAGAAGCGTATACAAATATCATCATAAAAACATTGCGAGCTTAACATCTGGAAGGACAATCAGCAATTATATTATCTTGGCCTTCAGTGTGAGTTATCATAATATCATATTCCTGCAGAATCAAACTTTCTTGTTCAATTACAGTTTGATTTGCCTTCTTAAACATGTTCCTTAACTGGTGGCACGGCAAAATTCACTCTCAGCTAAGTTATCTGTAAGTTTGGCCTTCGAGGGCCTTTCAAACAACTTTCCCACTGCAGAGATATGTGTTTCCCATGTGTCACTTCCTGTAACTATTCATCAATATAGGCATCTGTGTGTTTTAACCTTCGAATTACAGAATGAATCATTCTCTGGAATATCCCTGGTGCATTTTTCATTCCAAATAGCAAAATATTGTATTTATACAACCCAGAAGGTATTACAAATGCCGACATTTCTCTACCTCTATCCGTTAATGGAACACTCCAGTACCTTTTTAACAGAGCAATTTTTGTACGAAACAGTGTTGTCGATGCAATCATCCACTCTGGGGATAGGGTAATCATCTGTTTTTGTTACAGTATTCACCTTTCTATAATCAGTGCAAAAACCTAACACCATCATCTGGTTTAGGCAGAATAACACAAGGCGATCACCATTCTGAGTTAGAAGGCTTAATAATACCTTTTTTCAACATAATTTCTTGTTCAGCAAGTTTACATTTTGCCATGTCATGCGATAAGGATGTCGTTTAATTGGTTTAGCATGGCCAACATCGACATCATGGAAAGCTATTGCCGTTCTCTTTGGAACATCGAGAAAGAAATCATTAAATTCTATAATTAACTGTTTCATCTCCAGTCACTGCTGCGCTGTAAATGGGCCAATTTCTCATCAATCGATTTCAAAATACTCGAGTTCGTTAATTTAGTAGAAACAATGTTCGGTTTATGATAAGCCTCAGATGGGCCAATCAATTCGTTCCCAGGGTTGTCAGACTCATTTTTATATTCCACCCTCGTCACAGCTGCGCATTCTTTATGGAATAATGGTTTTACCATGTTTACGTTTACCAGCTGTGTTGGCTTCCGTCGGTCTTGTGTTTTGACTAAATAATTAACATAATTGATTCTAGCCAAAACTCTATCAGGGCCATGGTGTCTCGCCTGAAGTGGGTTCGTTACAGTCGGTAAAAACATTAGTACTTTGTCACACTTCTGGAATGTTCTCATCCTGGCTTGTTTATCAAAAAATGTTTTCATCCTGTTCTGAGAGACTTTTAGGTTTCCCTTCGTTAGGCTACAGGCTTTGTGAAATCTATCTTTGAATTTCAAAACATTAATACGCATGCCCTGATTAATCCACTGTGCCTTTAACAGGGTCAAATGTCCTCGAACCCTATGACCAAATACAGGTTCAAATGGACTAAAGCCTAGTGAATCCTGTTACTGATTCTCTCACCGCGAATAAAAGTAAATGAACTCCTTCATCCCAATCCTTTTCTTTTTGAACACAGTATGGCTTAATCATTGTTCTGAGGGTAGAATGGAATCTCTCCAAGGCCTCCTGTGATTTTGGATGGTAAACGGACGACATAATCTGCTTAGCACCTAGTTCATAAACTACCTGCTGGAATAATTCGGGCGTAAAATTGCTTCATTGATCACACTGAATCTCTTCAGGTCAACTAAATAAAGTTTTACAAAAAGCTTTATAAGATCTTTCGACACAGGCTTGGCTTCTATATTTCTGAGAGGTATTGACTCGGGCAATTTGGATGCTCTACACATGATGGTTAGCAAATACTGATGACCAGCTGTAGTAGTTGGCAATGGACAAACACAAACCACAATAACCTTAGAAAAGGGTTCACCAATTACCGGTAAAAGTTGCAATGGGGTCACTGGGGGGGGGGGGCTGATTAGGTTTACCCACAACCTGACAAGTGTGACAAGTCCTGCAAAATGTTGAGACATCTTTCCGCAAACTGGACCAGATGAATTGTTTCGAAACTTTGTTCATAGTTTTATTCACACCTAGCTGGCCACCCAAAGGTCCGCTGCGGGCTAAATTTAAAACCTCATTCCTATAAACATTGGGAACTACAACTTTGTGAATAGTTGTCCAGTCACCACCTGCAGAAATACCAGGTGGTCTCTACTTTCTCATTAACACTCCAGCCTTGAAATATTATCCTACTGGCACCTTCCTAATATCATCATCTGAGGGAACTTTTTCTTTTACTTTTAGAGCTTCACTCTCAGGGTCTCACTTCTGTTCAGATATAAACTCCTTCCTAGACAGAGACAAATCTTTATCGTCAGATTTAATACCTGGATCCTGTTGACACAATAAAGGTAGAAAGGTCCCTGCCAAATCATCAAAACCTGTGTCCGGATTTTGGCTATCAGAGGCAGCAGTGTAATTCTACACAGATCTGTCTGCATTGACCGACTTCTTCGTCATACTTCGAGTTAATGCGCAGGAGGGATAAATGTCAAAATCTATCTTTGAATCATCAATGATTGGCTCAGCTGTCAGCTGCACTGCAAGAACAACTTCGCCATCTGCTAGGTCATTCCCTAACAACAAATATACACCATCCACCGGTAAGCTGGTTCGTAGTCTTATTTTAACAGGTCCTTTAACTAACGCTGACTTCAAAATTACTTTGTGCAGGGGTGCAGGAACAACGTCGATCCCGATGACTTTAATCAGGTTTAGCTCTCCAGTGGCAGTCTCATCATTAAACTATTGAACGCTGTCTAATATAAGTGACTGAGAAGCCCCAGTGACTCGAAGAATTTTCACTTGTACTGGGGTTGTCGCTTCATTCACTGACACAAACATATTTGACATAAAATGATTGAATCCCTTCATATCTCGGTCAACCTCTTAGTCCCCTATAGTGTTTCTTCAGAATGTTCAGAACCCCATGAGTGTTTCAACACGTTGAACGCAAACATCTGGAACTGCCTCCTTTTCCTCCTTTTTCTTCAGAAGAAACAGTTATCCATAATATGACCAGCTCTACTACAATAATGACAAGTAAGACCAGAATATTTATCTTTCAATTGCTTATCTTCATCATTACTTTTGTCACCAGAACTGAACTTATTTTTTGGTTTACCCTGACTGTCCATGCTACCCTTCTGAAAGGTCTTCCTCGGGATGAACTTAAATTTGTGCGTTAAGGCAAACTCACCGCTAACTTAGCAGACTCTTGTAACATGACAGCGTCCTTCTCATCGAGATATGTCTTTATATCATTAGGGACGCACCTTCCAAATGTTTCAATTAGAGCCAACGCTTTCAAGTTGTTAAAATTATCATTCAGACTTTTAGATGTACACCATCGGTCGAAACGTGCAGACTTTTCATAAGCAAATTCCACATAATTCTGATTCACAGTTTAGTTCATCTTTCTAAACCTTTGTCTATAAGCTTCTGGAACCAGTTCATAGGTTTTAAGCAAAACCTGTTTCACTGTCTCATAATTAGCTGCCTCTTCAACAGATAGGGCCGAATAAGCCTGCTAAGCCTTACCCTTCATTACACTCTGCAAATGGAGTGTCCAGCATTCGTCCGGCCACTGTAGAGCCTTAGCCACCTTCTCAAAATGCTGAAAGGACTTATCAACCTCAGCCTCCATCAAAAGGAAGAACAAGTTGAACTTTCTGACTAGCCACAAACTGTATAACTATCTCCCTAGAGCCAGGAGTTTGCCTCCTGAGCCTCATCCTCTCTCTCTATCTCAAACTGCCTTTGCTTGTCTCTTTCTCTTTCCTCAGCCTCTATTTCAAATCTTTCTAACTTCATTTGTTCCAGTCGTAACAGGATCTCAAGTTAACTTTCAGGAAACCTCTCTAACACATGGCCCTCAAACTCCCCCTTGTGCATGTAGTGCTCAGCTCTTATCCTGTGTATCGGTACCTTTTTCATGGACCGTTTTACATCAGTAAGTTTCAGCTGCTTAGCAATGGCCAACAATTTTTCGGCTTTCTATAATGCCTCTGGGTCTGGCTTTGCCAGAAATTCCCCGACATCCATTGCTGCTGATTGCCACACTCAAGTAAATCAAAAGGAATTGGGTATATCCACTTATACGGTCAAATAGATATTTAGTCTTTCAGTAACCGCCATCTTTGATCACATCGTGGACGAGCCCCCAATTTTTGTTACGAATTGTAACGGTTTACAAGAGAATCAACGGCAATAGGTTATACACTCAGTCAGGTTTCAATGTTCAAACTGTTATCCTTATTAGTATCTACTCATAATATCGTAACTTAACGAGATATACAAAAGTTAACAGTTGTATGTGTATATATGTGTAATTATCAAGCTTAAGAATAGTTATTAAAGTCTTAAGATTCAAACGGTAAATTAGTAAATTTCAGTAATCCACGGATTAACTAATGATTGGAGCGAAATTTTGTTTTGCAGAGCGGAATGTAGAGAGAGGTTGATTCACGTCGAATTCCACAGGCTCCACGCTGGTTAAACGAGATAACAGTCACCAAAGGTCATGCCCGTCGAGTCGCCCCGAATCCACATACGAATTATCACCAAAAGGAACCAGTCACTAGAATATCGTCTTCCAAGGGTTGCCGCACTACATACCCAGGCAAGGGTGAACACACAAGTGGTCCCACGGGATATTCGAAAAAATCCACTCCTATGGATTATACGAAGTGGCAGTCACTTTTCCGTTATGCACTGCGTGCGATGATTTACTTCATCTGCATTTAGTGATACTTTATGCTCCCCATTCCCACGAATAATGCCAAATATATTGGGTGAATCACGAAGATCGATTGCCAAGGGCTCCAGGGCAATATTAAATAGTAAAGGGCTTAAAGGACAATCCTGTCTGGGACCTCGAAAAAACCTAAAAAAGTGGATTTCTGATTATTGGTAAACAAAGCTGTATAATATATCAATATTATCCAAGATATAAATTTTGGACTAAAGTTAAGTTTCTCAGGTATATTAAATAAAAATTCCCATTTAAGTCTGTCAAACGCCTTCTCGTCTTCAAGGGAAATAACACATTCTGAAATATTAGATAAAGTAGGGTATACAATGTTCTTTAACCTCCTAACATTAAAATGTGATTAACGATTTTTAATAAATCCTGTCTGATCCTCGGAGATAATTTGTGGCCATACCTTCATTAATCGAATTGCTAATATTTTTAAAAAGATTTTAGAATCCACATTCAACAAAGATATAGGTGTGATAATGCACATTCAGTGGAACCTTTGTCTTGTTTAGGAATTAAAGAAATAGATTCTTCATAAAAGGATTGTGATGATTTATGTACAAATAATAAACATCTTTAAAATTTTTAAATAACCATGGAGAAAATAAATCTGAAAAAGATTTTAAAAATTCAGCTGTATTCCCATCCGGGCTAAGTGCTTTTCCAGAGTTCATCGGAAAAAAAGGCTTTCTTTATTTCCTCTTCAGTTATGGGTGCATCTGATGCTAAAAGTTCATCAAATGGTAATTTCGGAATATTCAGTTTCTTTAGAAGTTCATGCATTATGGTAGGATCATCAGGAAATTCTGATTGGTATAAATTGGTATAAAATTCTTGAAAATATTTATTAATTTCATCATGCTCAACCGTTAAAATCCATCCGGTCTACGAACTTTGTTAATTTGACGTTTCGCCAAAGCAGCTATCAATTTGTTAGCCAATAATTTACCCGATTTATCAGGATTTTTATAAAATAAACTATGAGTTTTAAGTAATTGATTTTTAATCGGGATGTTAATAACAAACTATTTTGTATCTGAGGTTCAATTCTCTCTTTATAAATCTCCAAATTGGGAGCGATAGAATATATTTTATCAATTTCTTTAATCTTATCAACCAATGTACGTATTTCATTATTAATTCGGGTTTTCAATCCAGCCGAGTATGAAATCACTTGCACACATATATATACTTTAAAGGTATCCCATCAGGTCCCACTGGAAATTTCTTCCATTGAGTTAGTTGAAAAGAAAAATGCAAACTGTTCTTTAAAGAATTTAACAAAATTTAAATCATGAAGCAAAATAGAGTTGATCCCTGCATTGTTGATTGGACCTCTTGCGCGTACTAGGCGCTGTCTCCGCGCTGGATTTCGAGTATCTGTATTTTCCATCTCGGGTGGGTTCGGTTCCTGGCTCCCAGGATGTAAATTGCCCGGAGTGTTCCGTTACTAACATGACTCTGTATAAGAGTTTCATCATACCACTCAGCGCTTTCGTTACAGCAGCAGTGTTTTGTGGTCACAGAGACGGTGAGAGAGGATGAATATTGCGAAGACCGGTTGAGGAAAGTGAGATCGCGGATACGGTGTGGGAAGGACTTGGGTCAAGCTGTCGAGCTGGGAGAGCTCAGCGAGATGGCACGGGTTGCTTGTTTCAGAGGGACTATAGAATGTAAGCGCTGTAATCCCAGAATGCCCCGCAGGCAGCAAATTACCTCTTTGTATCCACCAGTTTCTCCCACCCTTCCGGTCACCAGTACCTAACCCTGCCTCTCTCTCCCTTCATTGACTCCCCAATCCCAGTACCTCCCACCCACCTTTCCCTCCCACAGGTTTCTCTCCCTCGCCGCCATCACTCCTACCCTACCCAACACGCAACCCCGTCTCGTGGTCTCCGCTTCCGAGTTCTCTTCCAATCTCCCTCCTCACTCCGATTCCCAAATATCTCTCCTCACCCCAGATCTCTTGACTTCACTGGCCTCACTGCCCCTCGTCTTTCTCTAAACCCTCGATCTCTCTCTACTTCATTGGTCTCACTCCCAGACTCTTCCCTCAGACCCTCCATCCCAAGTCTCTACCTCATCTCTGTACCCTATCTTTGTTATACAATTCTCCTTTTACCCCGCCGTCTCTCTGTTTCTCTCAGCTTCCCTCTCCCTTTGCCATCTTTCCTCTCCTAGAATCTCGGCTGCGTCTCTCTCTCTTTCCCGTTTTCTCTCCGCCGTCTCTTTACATTCCCCAGTTTCTTTCTCCCACCACCTGCTTCTCACATTCTCTTTATCCGTAACCGCGGATTCTCTTTCCAAGTCTCTCTCTCTACCTAGCCCAACCCCTCCCCCTACTATGGACTTTCTCTCCGCCATTCTGTTTCTCATCCAGTCACAATCTCGGCCCCAGGTCTCGGCACACTCCTCCTCTGCGTGGCGTTTCTCTCTCCCGGCTATCCCCCTCCCGTTTTCTACCGATACCAAACTCCCGACTCCGAACTTGCTCCACTTCTACATCATTCCCCAACCCCCGATGTTTCTCCACACCAGATTACTCAACTTTCCCGACATTCTGTACCCTCATCTTTCTCTCACTGCCTCACCAGTCTCTGTCCCTGTCTCTTTCTCCCCACTCACTCTCTCCAGTCTGTCTGGCTGGCTAGGACTCCTTTCCCAGGTAATATCTTTTCTCTTCATTGACTGCTCATGGAGTGTCATGGAGTGAAGATGGCGTGTGAACCTACGTGCTTTATGTTTGAAATAACAAAATTTACTTGCTGATAAATTAAGATTCTCTTTACCTCACTGATCGTTATTGCAAGGGATGATTCCTGTAACAGTGGCGTCCATTATTAAAGCTGCCCACCAACAGGACACGCCCTCTACACAGTGCTACTATCGGGAGGGAGATTAATTGTACTGCTACCGTAAAGTTAACAAATTTCACGACGTATGCCAGTGATATTAAGTCTAGTTCTAATTCTAATTCAGTTGCACCGGGGATGTGTCTGTTTTAATTAGTTGAAAGTCTGTCAGAACCTCGTGAGACGAAGGGTTGTACTGTGCTGTGATATTCTATGTTATATGCTAGACCAGTTGTACCGCATCTCACTATTTAAGTCCAGTCGCTTAATTATTTAAAGCTACGGCGCCTTCCTTTCCAGACTACTCTCAATGCTCCTGATTATACTGTAGAATTATTTAACATCAATAGACCATAAATATCGGTGTTGGCCACAGGATGATAGTGATAGTATTTCCTGGAAGGGACTCTTCATGTATTATATAATGAGGAATTGCCCTCTATGTTCAGACTACGGTGGTCATGGGGTATGAAGTGAAGTATCTGGACAAACAGGAACATTAGCGATGGTCAGGATGGACCAGTGCGTAGTAGGTCACGTCTCACCAAACTTACAAAGCATTACAAGGTAGTTACCAGGAATGGTGCTGACGGCAAGACAGTGGATGCCGTCTACAGGGACTTCTCAATTCTCAAGGAATTTCTCAAGGTTCCGTATGGGAGGAGGCTCGGGAAGGTTCAGTCGTTTGGCTTTCACGATGAGGTAGTAAATTGGAATCGCCATTGGCTATGTTGGGGAAGCCAGAGTGTGGTAATGGATGGTTGTCTCTCTGATTGGAGACCAATAAGGAGAGGAGGACCGCAGGGACCATTGCTGTGTCCGTTGTTATTTGTAATCTGTATCAACGATCTCGATAGAAATGTCGTTAATTAGATCAGCGAATTTGCCGATGACACCAACACTCTGGGTGTAGTCCACAGCGAGGAAGACTACCGGAGCATCAGGCGGGATCTGGACCAGCTGGAGAGATGGGCTGAACAATGGCCAATCGGATTTAGCCCAGAAAAATGTTAGAAGTTGCAATTTGGGAGGACCAGCCAATGTTGGTCTGACACAATGAGAAATAGGGCACTGAGGACTACGATAGAACAAACTAATCTGGGAATGCAGGTCCAAAATTCAATGAAATTGCAGCACAGTTAGATAGGGTCGTAGAAAAAGAAGCTTTTCCCACATTTGACTTCACAGACCAAAGTACTGAGTACAGGAGTGAGGATGTTATGTTGATGCTGTTTAATAATTCATTGGGGCCTGATTTGGCATATTGTGTGCTGTTGGGCGCAACTACCAGCAGGAAAGATGTAAATAATTTTGAAAAAATACAGAAAAAAATACACGGCTATTGCCGGCACTGGATGTTTTGAATTGGAAGGAAAGGCTAAACATGTTAGCACTTTATTCCCGAGCGGGTAGAAGACCGAGGGGAGATTTGATAGAGGTATGCAACACGATGAGGCGTATGCAAGCGGGCTGTCTCTGCTGACGTTGGACGAGATCATGACCTATTGATGGTAAATGATCCTACAATATAATCAGGCGCATTCAGAGTAGTCTGGAAAGGAAGGCGTCGTAGCTTTAAATAATTAAGCGGCTGGACTTAAATAGTGAGGTGCGGTACACCTGATAGAGCATAGAACATAGTATATTACAGTACAGTACAGCCCTTCGTCTCACGAGGTTCAGACAGACTTTCAACTAATTCAAACTGACACATCCCCGGTGCAACTGAATTAGAATTAGAACGAGACTTAATATCACTGGCATCGCTCTCTGCTTCACCAGTCTCTCTCCCAAGTCTCTCCTCCATCTCTCTACACCAGCTCTTGCATACAATTCTCTCCTCTACCCCTCCCCCACTCTGTCTCCCTCCGTTTCCCTCTACCTTTGCCGTTTCTCCTCTACTAGAATATCGGCTGCGTATCTCTCTCTCTCTCTCTCTCTCTCTCTCTCTCTCTCTCTCTCTCTCTCTCTCTCTCTCTCTCTCTCTCTCTCTCTCTCTCTCTCTCTCTCGCTCTCTCTCCCGTCCTTCTCTTCTCAGACTTTCGCCGCCGTCTCTCAACATTCCCCAGTCTCTTTCTCCTCCCACCCATCTCTCACTCTCTCTACCCCGTCTCTCCGTAACCCCGGCCTCTCTTTCCCAGCCTCTCTCTCTACCTACTCCAAGTCCTCGCCCTCCTCCGGACTTACCCTCCGCCATTCTGTTTCTCATTCAGTCATTCTCTCGGCCCTGGCACTCTGCACAGTCCCCCTCTCCATCGCGTTTCTCTCTCCCGGCTATCCCTCTCACCGCCCGCCCGCTTTCTACCGAAACCAAACTCCGGACCCCGATTTCTCTCCCCATCTAACATCATTCCCCAATCCCTGATCTCTCTCCACACCAGATCCCTCGCCTTCCCCGGCCTCCCTCCCCATGGTCTTTGTCTGCCCTCCTCTTTCTCTCACCAGTCTCTGTGTCCGCGTTTCTTTATCCCCAGTCCCTCTGTCTCGTCTCTCTGGCCAGAGTCGACTCCTCTCCGGGGTAATACCTTTTATTTCATTGGAGTGTCGGAGTGAAGATGGCGTGGAAACCTGCGTGCTTTATAGTTGAAATATTAAAAGTTATTTGCTGGCAAATACAGATTCTCTGTACCTCACTGATCATTATTACAAGGGCTGTTTCTTATAACAGTGGCGTCCATCATTAAAGTTGCCCACCAGCAGGACGTGCCCTCTACACAGTGTTACCATCGGGAGGGAGATACAGAAGCATGAAAGCTCACGCTCAGCGATTCGGGAACAGCTTCTTCCCCTCTGCCTGGAGCAACTCAGTTTTGTTCCCCCTCTAAATTTAATTATGCTGTATTTAATTGTACTGTTACCGTAAAGTAACGAGTTTGACGACATATGCCTGTAATATTAACTCTGGTTCCAATTCTTATTCATTTGCAGCGGGGGTGTGCCAGTATGAATTAGTTGAAAAGGTGTCAGACCTCTTGAGCCGAAGGGCTGTACTGTACTGTAATATTCGATGTTCTATGCTCTATCTAGTGTACCGCATCTCACTATTTACGTCTGTCGATGAAGGGAAACAGGATCATTAGCGATAGTCAGGATGGGCCAATGCTTAGTAGGTCATGTCTAACGAAACTTACAAAGCTTTACGAGGTAGTAACCAGGAATGGTGTTGAAGGCAAGGCATTGGATGCCGTCTACAAGTACTTCAGCAAGGAATTTGCAAGATTTCACATGGAAGGATTCTCGAGAAGGTTCGGTCGTTTGGCTTTCATGAAGAGGTCGTAAATTGGATTCGCCATTAGATGGTTGTCTCTCTGACTGGGGACCTGTGACAAGAGGAGTGCCGCAGGGTTCGTTGCTGTGTCCGTTGTTATTTGTCATCTATGGCAGCGGTCTCGATAATAACGTCGTTAACTGGATCAACAAATTTGCCGATGACACCAACACTATAGGTGCAGTCCACAGCTAGGAAGACTACCAGAGCAGGAGGCGGAACTTGACCAGCTGGAGAATTGGGCTGAAAAATGGCCGATCAGATTTAGCTGAGGCAAATGTTGCAATTTGGGAGGACGAGCCAGGGTTGGTCTGACACAATGAGAAATAGGGCACTGCGGAGTTCGATAGAACAAACGAATCTGGGAATACAGGTCCATATTCAATGAAAGTTGCGGTGCTGTAAGACAGGGTCGTAAAAAATAAGTTTTTCGTACATTCGACGCCATAGGCCAAAGCACTGAGTACAGGAGTTGGGACGTTGCGATGCTGTGGTTGAAGACCTTATTGGGGCCTAATTTGGAATATTGTGTGCGGTTGGGCGCAACTACCTGCAGGAAAGATGTAAATAAGTTCGAAAGAATGCAAAGAAAAATTACAAGGCTATTGCCGGAACTGAATGTTTTGAATTAAAAGGAAAGATTGTAGATGTCAGCACTTTATTCCCGAGCGGGTAGAAGACTGAGGGGAGATTTGATAGAGGTATACAACATTATGAGGCGTATAGAGAGTGTAAATGCAAGCGGGCTTTCTCCACTGATGTTGGGTGCGAATACAACTGGAGATCATGAGTGAAGGGTGAAATGTGGAATTTTTAAGGGAAACATGAGGGGAAACTTCTTCACCCAGAGGGTCGACAGAGTGTAGACAGTGCTGACAACGCAAATGGTAATTGAGATTCCGATGTCAACGTTTAAGAGATGATTGGAGAAGTACACGGATGAGAGGGATATGGATGGCCACGGTCCGGGTGAGGTCGATGGGAGTAGGCAGTTTAAATAATTCCTCACTGACTGGACGAGCTAAGGACCCTGTTTCTGTGCAGTGGTTCCCTATGGCTGTCTGACTGTATATCTGGGTTATAACATTAGTGTCGCACAACACCGACCAATCTAGAAAGTCGTTGATACTCTTCGATCCCTCTGTCCTTGCACACACTGAAGCATGGAGACTGAGTGAAATGGGTGATGATAACATGAGAGGATTGAAGCGCAGGTGTCGGATGACAAAGGAGTATCAACACTACAGGAATATACCTTCACCCCTTCAGTAAGGAGTAAAGACAGTATTTCCGGGCTGGAGGTGGGAGTGACAGTGGTCCCAGTACAGTGAACAAATATCTTGCTTCATCGGCGGTAATGGGGATCACTCCTCCCGGTTCTATAAAACAAAGGCTTTATTTCATCCGAATCTAGCCTTGGTCAGAAATTGGAGGTCAGAAATCCTGGAAGTCGTTGGAGTTGTGGAGACGTCATGTTTTAATTGTGTTGAATATTACCTACTGGACGATACGTTACTTTCCGTGTCTCTTTGTCTTGGAATCGAAAGGCTTAATTAAATGTTTTATGATTCCAATTACAGACGTTTGTTAACCATTGAACAAATAAGGGCATGACATTTTCTGTGATATTTTGAAAATATGAATATATTGCAGTTTTAAATTATAGCATGAGGTTTGGACATAAGTGAGTTCAATTGAAAGAGAAAGAGAAGAAATGGCTTTATGTGGGTTGTGTGTTTCTTTTGTTGCTGTTTGGGGTATGGTTGAATTAATCTTCTTTTTTCTCTATATACGTGACAAGAAAAGTTGTGCCACTTTGCGAGACGTGATTTCCAGTAGCTGATGCAAAATCCGAAGGCTGCATATCTCTTCGAAATTCTATGAAGTAGTGTTGTATGCCTACGGAAGTTTTGAAGGAAGACAGGTGTGAGCACGGGTGTTTGATTACACTCACTGTGTTTTTTTTTTAGTTTGTGTCGTTTATTTAGTTTGTTTCAAATATTATTAATTTCAGAGGGAGACACCGATTTCACACTGGCCATGTGCATTCAGGGTTAAGTGGATCGAAGTTTGAGCGTATCTACACCCGATTCGATAAAACCACGTTTTAGAAGTCTTGGGATAAATTGGTGTGTACTTGAAATGGGAATTTGGAATTGTCATTTTGGAAAGATGGTTATTTTAATGAGCACTCGAAGTTGCTCTGAACACTTTTAAATGCTGGTTTTCAGTTGTAGTTCTCGAGTGGAAACGATTATTTTGAGGTCATTGTAGCATTTGCCCTGTAATATGTAAATGACAGGTCAGTTTAGATAACGCACTGGTGCAGTGAATCGCTCACCGATTTGCTTACGTCGTTAGCCCTAATTCTATAAATTATCCAGCTTCTGCTGTGTGGTCAGATTAAATCGATTATTTCCCTCAGCTCTGATTCTCGGAACACTGTAACTGCAGAGTCCAGAAGTTGCAAAAAGTCCTAAAATTTCCACCCTCTTAGAAGACTGCGGCTGCCCGCTGCCTTCCAGCCAGTATTCTCTCTATCTATTACATCATCTGCCTTCTGTTAGGAAGCCAATTCTGAATCAATTCAGGATTACCTAGATCTTATGCCTCCCGAATTTCTGAATTAATACACCTACATCGACTATTCAGATTCTTCTGTTTGTTTTATTTTCACTTTTACAAATAATTCAATCTGGCTCAGATAGGACAACATACCTCTCAAAGAGCCACGTTGTCTCTCGTTAGCCAGACTACGTTTCCCCAAATACAGATAAATTCCCCCTTCAATTATCCTGTACAATAATTTACCCACTACTGATGTAAGACTCACTGGTCTATATTTCCAACGAGTAACCCTATTATCTTGCTTCAACAAAAGAATAACATTTACCACCTTCTAATCTTCTAGTTCTACATCCTTGGCCAGGAAAAACAAAAATATCCTGTCTAGAAGCTCAGCAATGTCTTCGTTTCCCTTCCTAAATCAGCTGAACTATATCCCTTCCGGCACCGGGGAATCATCCATCATAATGTTTTCCAAGTTTCCAGCGCATCCTCTTTCTCAGCGTCAGCATGTTCGAGCATATCTGCCTTTTGACGCTGTGTTCACATTGATCAATATATTCAGTGAGGAGCTTCACCTCCTCCTTGGACTCCAGACACAAGTTTGCTTCTTTTACCTCTGATCTGTTCACACTCTTTCCAGTCTCCTCCTGATCTTCACAGTGCAACTCGCCAAGGATTTCTCAAGTCCCCTTCTAAATGTTCTAAATCCATGATTAAATTCTCTCCTGTGTGCATTGTGACCTTCCATAACCCTGCCTGATCCTTTGTCCCGAAACCTTAAGTACCTTTCTTTCTTCCTCTTGACGAGTTGTCCCAACTTTATTGTCACCTAGGGTTACTTTATGCTATCATCCTTGCCCTGTGTCAATGAGACAAACCCTTACTGAATCCCAAGTCAGTGTTCTCTAAACAATCTCCACATGTCTGTTGCACATTTCCCAGTGTACATCATTTCCCAATGTTCGTTCCCATCTTCCTGACTGGTAGCACCATACACTGCAGACCCCCAATTAAACACATTCCATGCCCCCTGGTCCTATCCATGTGCAAGGTAAATCGAGGGCAGATCTGCCCTATTGCTCTGAAATGCTGACCCACCCAGAGATCTGTCACCTGATACGTTTCCTTTTCTAATATTAGATCCGGTATGGACTGTTCACTAGTCCGCCTGTCTTCATATAGTGAGATGAATCCTTCCTGGACAGAACTGAGAAATTATGCCATACCAAGACCTTTTACCCTGAGGTGGTGCCAGAGAATATTCTGGAAGTTTGAGTTACCCGTGCCAATGACATGGCCGATGTCAAGTATCGGCTTCCCGATTGGATCTTTACCGTTTCCGTTGCACTTATTTGGTTGATCCGGTGGGCGGCTGTATTCAATACTCCAAACGGAATGATCAGCTTCATGTTTGTGTGTTAGTCGCGCTATCTATTAATAAGCAAACGCTCCACGTTGTCCTCCCTTTCTGCAGCTGCGATGCTATCCCTGGTTTCCTATTGCGCCCCCTTTACACTGTGTTACACGACCCTGTCCAATTAGAAACAACTAAACCCCGGAAAGTCCTGAAGCCATCCCTGCCCTTTTGACAGTCGAGTGTCTGTGATAGTTTGGAACATACTTCAACCAATGTAACAATCACACCAGCAGCATTGAGCGTTTGTATTGCTACCGACCTGAACTGTATGAAGTAAGCAATCTTCCGCGAATTCTGCAATTTTCGGATGACCAAACATAGGATTGTTTGAATTCAAGACATTTTTGGCAATCCTTTTCAATGTAAAACGGCTTTATTTGAATACTCCGCAGTACTTTCATTACACGCGGGCATTATCTACAAAGATGGCCATTTAATGTAAACACATACTTCATTCCATTCCTCAGCTCTTCTCTGAATTTCCTCTGTGTCAGTGTATAGATACAAGTATTGGTACACATGCTCAGAAATTGAAACATGAACCCAAGTTGTTGGAGGATGTATACCGGGGAACTCAAATATCTGTCCTCATAAAAATAGTTTTGCTCTTGCCATTTCAGTGAATGGACTAAGGAGAGCAACCAAAATAATATGAAATTAGCTGATATAGAAAATAGCAAAATCATTGATTTTCTGCGTTTTTCCACCTCGGCATCTTTCTGATTGTCGCTGCTGTGCCGAAGCCTTCTGCGGACTCTATTTGCCACAACGATATGTCTTACGGTTAACCCATTAAACACCAGGATTAAGCCGATTGGTAGCAAAGGTGTTAAAATACTGTCCAGTAATTGGTATCCTCTCCACACGGGTGAAGAAGCGTGTTCTTGTGTGAGGGTGCAACGCCACGGCGTGTTGTCAATGATGACGTAAGGTTCAATAGCAAAGTATAACGGGGCACATCTCCCGCAGCTCACTATAACCACGGTCGCGATAATCACCGCTGCTGTTCTCTCGGTGCAGTATCGGTCCCGCAACTTCCGACAACATATTGCGATGAAGCGATCGAATGTAAAACTGACCGTGAACCAAACAGAACAGTCCATCGTTACTACCCGAAATACAAGTGTCAGTGCGCATACAGGAGTGATGAGCAGGGTTCTGGAATAAATGTAGATATTGTTGGTCTGTTCCACTAAAGCAACAACGATAACCACCATCAGATCCGCTGTTGCCATTCCAACCAGGTAACGGGTGATGCATTTGGAGAGTCCGCATTTTCCCCGAGATAGGATCACAATCGCCGTTAAATTAACTACAAGAAATTTGGAAACAAAATAGAAAAATGATCAGCTTCCTCAATGTCCCCATTCTGCCGACGCAATGCAGGGTTTGGTCTGTTTGGAAGTGGAAATCGGGAATCCAGTATGTGCGGTCTCGGTAGCTGCACTCCGGCTGGAGGACAATGACGGATGTGAGTGTCAGTGGATTGGCGACCTTCCCACAGTTTAGAGCGAGGCATCCGAGTTCCACGACTCACCAACCGGTGAGCAGTCGATCGCTCCTGTAAACAACACCATTTCCATTATGAGAGGTGAAAGAGCTGACTATTTGTAGCGGTGCCAGCATGGAGATATAACGATGTAAATAAGCTGCCACGTCGTTATAAAGATCGAAGTGTCTGCACTAATAGAGACTCGCACCAACAAAAGCAGAGACCAGCATCACTTCAGAAAGCCTAGCGAGGTGCAATTATGAAACATTTACAATATCGGCACGAAGTTAATTGACAAAAAAAGAAAACACAGCGATCGAAGTATGGAAAATGGAAATAAAACCATTAGATCCCTGAATCCTCCATTCCGGAAACACGTTTCAGCCGACAGCAGCGTTTGTGCTTAGTAACAGTGCAGATACTGCAGCAGAGTAACGACGGCACCATACATAAAGTAACCAGCTCCGGCATCTTACCGGGGACACCAACCGCTACAAGTGTGGGATAGAAAATTCCCGCGATGTAATAAATGGCCGCATATCCCATATTCCGTCAGAAGCAGCGTTCAGTTCTACGGAACGTTTCAGCTGCTCAGATGGACTGGTGGTCGTTTTAGCCGAATTTTATTGAGGAGAGAGGAATTCCACTGAGGCAATTAGAGTGGCGATCACGTCAGGGACATTAGTGACAACCAACTGCACCAACACAGGTTAAACTATTTTTACTCACTGTTCCTGTGTAATGAATTTGACTCCTCAAGGGACATTGCCATCTATGTATCTTAAAACAAAATATGATGTGTTTTTTTCCACGCTATTTTCCATGATACCTGGCTTCAGCTGTATCTGTGTTGCTTTTATAGTAGGCATTCAACTTGAACGTGTCCTCGGGAAATTCGCGAGTTCTGTGGACAGCTTGAAGAACAATGTTTTCCTTCGGACACATGGATCATTTGGCAGGAACCTGACCTCTGCCAGTGAATGACTTGACCACTTCATACCCGTGACGTGCGATGCAGTCTATTTAACTTTAAAGATTTTCTCAAACATGCGACAATTCCATCACTATTTCTCCATCCATTCTCTGTCTGAACAAACGTCGCAAGTGAAATTTGTGAACTATCCGCAGGTTCCCAGGCTGTTCTATTATTTGCCACGAAGTTGTATTTTTTATTCTCCTGATTTACTGTCAGGTATATTGCCTTTCGAGCGTCACTGTGAGTATGTGCAGAGCAGCGGATGTGTTCAAGCTCAACTGTCAATCACACTTCCTTCTGCTCCTGCGGTGTACCGCTCCATTCTCATTGTGGTACTCGTACCGATGAGCGGCCCTGGACTTATTGGAGAAAGTCTCACCACTCTGTTTTTATTGTGGAACTCGTACTAACGTCCGGCCCTGGGTTGACTCGAGAAAATATCACTTCTGCCTTCAAATTCATCCTTCCAAAGTGAATCACTCTGTACGGTTCCAGGTTGAACTTCGTCTCGAGGATATAGTTCAGCCCTCCATCGCATGGAGGTGAAAATCCAACAAAATAATCCTACAAATTAACACATGGTCCTTCTACGGAGCGAATCTTAAAACCGTTTCGATTGCCGATTTATCTGGGTTACCACTGTTCACAAATCAAACAGTTTTTACAATAATGTACATCTCCTCGCAGATTTGGCCACCAACACAGATTCTTCAACTGTTCCATAGTTCTATCTGATCTTTGATGCCCACAAATGTCATGGTGCAAGGACATCATCAGGTTCCTTTCACAATTCTGCACCTTAAATTTACCACTATCAAGTATACTCCAAATCCGTGCCTGTATTCCTGGATATTTCCCATAATCTTCAGAATCCTCTCCTGTTTCTACCTTTGCTAACTCCTGATCCTGTTACTGTGTCTATATGTGTACAGTTTCCTGGTTTTTCTGTCATCCCTACCTCTACATGTGGATTCCCTTTCACCACCCAGCTTGATTCTAGTTTGGCGAACTCACCAGCCTTCCTGCTCCCTTCCGGAGATGCCTTTAACTGAGCCTCCACCTTTTTAGTCCATCAGTGTTTCCACTTCCCTTCTCAAATATTTACTTCAACAAGGGAGCTGATGGCAAAGGTCTGCCTTCTATTGGGATATAACCTCTAGATTCCCATAACGGTAAATATTCTGTCAAAGTGCATGAGCATCCAGTGAATGAAGGGAGATGGGTCATGTACTGTCATCAGAGTTTAGTCTCATTCGGTAACGTGTTCAGCGCAGAGGTAGTGAGTCAAAGAGCGTGTTCCTGTTCTCTACGGTTCCATGATCCTAACATGTCCAAGTGATGTGTTCCATTTAAAATTCAATCTATTCATCATCTGCTGTCCATTCATTTACTTTCATCTCGGTCTTCTGCACTGACGAATGTAATATAGGACACGGTGTCTTCCATCACCGGTACAAGCTCTCCCGCTAGACATATCCCTGACGAGCGGAGGATTCCCGGCTGTGCAGTGACGTAAACCGTGTTGGCAATTTCTCAGAGTTCATCAGTCAACCGCCTGCTGCAATGTGGACCTTTAGATGATTCCAGATGCCAAACCTGAGCTTCCCTCGCAATCCTACACACAAAACCTCTCGGTGCTGCACAAAACAACATAGTTACAATTTTCCCAATCGAAAATGCATGGCATATTGAAGACGAGTCCGAAACTGTCATAGGAAAATCGGAAAGATTCTTATTTTATTTATGAGTGGGACATAACTCGAGTAGATTCACGCTCTGATTCACATTGAGGAATAAGTGACAGAATCAGCAAATGTAAGAGTGCAGAGATACACGGTGAAGGCAGCAATTTAGAATTGAACAGGGAAATGTATTCATATAAACAACGTAGAAGTATGAAACAAGCTACCTTCGTGGGTTTTATTTCGATCAACTTATGAAATTAATTACGCACTTATTTATTTAATTTAATTAATATATTTATTTTGTTTATTGTCATTCAATATTTCAGAAGCTGTGTTGCCATACCATTGAGGTTTACGGAACAAATGTTGCTCAGTTGGCGCTGTGTGGTTTGGCAACGGATAGCATTCAGAATTATGCCGGGCCGCATGGTCTGTTTGCCATATGACCCTATGAAGCTGAATGTGCTGCTTAATGTAAACATCATTACTCATCAGTGCAGTATCTCTCTCACAATTTTAACATGACCCAACTGCAGAAAAATCTTGTTCAAAGAATATCTCAGTGAATACAGATTCTCTTTTAAGAGTATTCACTAGATTGATGGAACAGCGGGAAAGAAGGGGAAAAAAAAAACCATCGGCTCACACTGAGTCAGATATTCACATGTACGGGACTGAGACAACACCCGTAACGCTGGAGCAGACAGATACAGAATGAAACCCACACTCTCACACTGTAGCAGAGATCGACAGATACAGAATGAAACCCACACTCTCACAGTGTAGCAGAGACCGACAGATACAGAATGAAACCCACACTCTCACAGTGTAGCAGAGACCGACAGATACAGAATGTAACCCACAATCTCACACTGTAGCAGAGATCGACAGATACAGAATGAAACCCACACTCTCACTCTGTAACAGAGTCTGACAGATAGAGAATGAAGTGCTTCCGAAATGTTGAAAAAAAAGGTAATGATAATGAACCAGAAGATTTTAATGCTAGCAGGATGGTTCTTTCAGAGTGATGCCACCAGAAGACACGGTAAATCATTAAAGACCCCTCACACCCTCTCCATGAACTGTTTGTTCTTCTGCCATCAGGCAAATGTTACAGGAACATCAAAACAAAAACCACAAGGCTACTAAACAGCTTCCTCCCACAGGCAGTCAGACTGCTAAATAGCTCCTCTACCTGACTCTGCTCTGGACACTTTTAACTTGCAATGGACACTTATATCTTGATTTTAACCGACATGTGGCTGTTGTGTTTTTCTATTTATTGTTATGTTTACAATATATTGTTGCATTTGTTATGTTATGATCGCACTTGCCCCTGGGAAAACAGTGTCTCATTCTGCCCTGCAGAGCTGATGTATGGTTGGAATGACAATAAAGGTTTTGAATCTTGAATCTTGAATTCGGAACGATATTACGAGAGCCTGAGATGCCCTGAGAAGGTCTTTGCGAGCAGTATTAAGGAAAACCCCAAGGCTGTCTAAAAGTATGTGAAGAACAAGGAGATAAGATGTGAGAGCATGGTACCAATCAATGGTGAGTGTGGAGAAGTGTGTAGCGGACCGGAGGAGATAGCAGAGGTACTTAATGAATACTTTGCTTTAGTATTCACTACGGAAAAAAAAAAGATCTTGGCGATTGTAGATACGACTTGCAGTGGATTGAAATGATTAAGCATGTAGATGTTAAGGAAGAGAATATGCTTGTTACAACGAATGACGCGAACCCAAGTGCAGGACACAGGCACGGAGATTTGGTCAGGATGCAGACGTGAACGGCAAACAGGAGGGAGAGCAGGTAGGCCGGAGACGTCGGACAGACTAGATCTTGACTCGGAGCGTCGAGAAATAAACTGCGGACAAAACTCTTCTTAGGACGGAGAGACAGAGTAAAACTGAAGTAAAACTTTAGCAGACTTATCTTGGCGCGGAGGGGCTCGGTTTTTGTTTTGTTATGCTGAGTGGAATGTAGAGGGAGGCTGATTCATGCCGAACTCCACAGGCTCCACGCTGGTCAAACGAGATAACAGTCACCAAAGATCATGCCCATCGAGTCGCTCCGAATCCATACATGAATTATCACCAAAAGTGACCAGTCACAGGAATATCGACTTCCAGGGGTTGCCACACAACATACCTAGGCAAGTGTCAACACACAAGTGGTCCCACGGGATATTCGAATAAATCCACTCCCATGGATTATACGACGTGACAGTCACTTTTCCGTTATACACTGCGTACCGATGATCAATCGTCATCTGCATATAGTGATACTTTATGCTCCCCATTCCCACGAATAATGCCAAATATATTGGGTGAATCACGAAGAGCGATTGCCAAGGGCTCCAGGGCAATATCAAATAGTAAAGGGCTTAAAGGGCACCCTGTCTAGTACCTCGAAAAAGCCTAAAAAAATGGGGATTTCTGGTTATTGGTAAATACAGCAGCCAAAGCTGTATGATATATCAATTTTATCTAAGATATAAATTCTGGGCTAAAACTAAATTTCTCAAATATATTAAATAAATATTCCCATTCAAGTTTGTCAAACGCCTTCTTGGCGTCAAGAAAAATAACATATTCTGGGGTATTAGATAAAGTAGTGCATACAATGTTCATTAACCTCCTAACATTAAGATGCGAATAACGATTTTTAATAAATCCTGTC
The DNA here is from genome assembly GCF_048418815.1 of Hemitrygon akajei. Lineage (NCBI taxonomy): Eukaryota > Metazoa > Chordata > Chondrichthyes > Myliobatiformes > Dasyatidae > Hemitrygon > Hemitrygon akajei. The sequence goes on from NW_027332081.1 coordinate 157,976, forward strand.
TGATCCTCGGTGAGAACGTGGCAGTATCTTCACTAATCTAATTGCTAATATTTTGTAAAAGATTTTAGAATCCATATTCAACAAAGATATAGGTGTGATGATGCACAATCAGTGGAATCTTTGTCTTTTTTAGGAATTAAATAAATAGGAACTTCATAAAAGGATTGTGATATTTTACCTACAAATAAGAAACATCTCTAAACATTCTAAATAACCAGTGTGAAAGTAAATCTGAAAAAGATTTTAAAAAACCTCAGCTGTATACCCATCCGGGCCAGGTGTTTTACCAGAGAACATCGACAAAATTGCTTTCTTTATTTCCTCTTCAGTAATGGGAGCATCTAATGCTAAAAGTTCATCAGCTGGTAATTTCGGAATATTCAGTTTCCTTAGAAATTCATGCATTATGATAGGATCATCAGGAAATTCTGATTGGTATAAATTGGTATAAAATTCCTGAAAAAAAATTATTAATTTCATCATGATCAACCGTAAAAATACCATCCCGTCTGCAAACTTTGTTAATCTGACGTTTTGCCAAAGCAACTATCAATTGCTTAGCCAATAATTTACCCGATTCATCACCATGTATCTAAAGTCAACTTCGTTTTAAGTAATTGATTTTTAATCGGTGATGTTAATAACAAACTATTTTGCATCTGAAGTTCAATTCCCTCTTTATAAAGCTCCAGATCGGGAGCAATAGAAGTTTTTTTCAATGTCTTTAATCTCAACAACCAATGAATCCCATAATATCCCAATGGAAATTTCTTTTTGAGTTAGTGGAAAAGAAAAATGCAATCTGTACTTTAATGAAATTAATAAAATTTAAATCCTGAAGCAAAATAGAGTTGAACCCTCCGTTGTCGATTGGAACTCTCGCGCGTACTAGGCGCTGCCTTCGCGCGGACGTTCGAGTGTCCGTATTTTTCGTCTCTGGTTCGGTTCGGTTCCTAACTCCCACGCTGTAAATTGCCCAGAGTGTTCCGTTACTAACATGACTCAGTATAAGAGTTTCATCTTACCACTCTGTGCTTTCGTTACAGCAGCAGTGTTTTCTGGTCACAGAGACGGTGAGGGAGGGTGAATATCGCGAAGACCGGTTGAGGAAAGAGAAATCGCGGATACGGTGTGTGAAGGAGTCGGGTCAAGCGGGCGGGGTGGAAAAGGTCAGCGAGATGGCACGGGTTGCTTGTTTCAGAGGGTCTATAGAATGGAAGCACTGTAATCCCAGAATGCCCTGCAGGTAGGAAAGTCCTCTAATCGCTCAGTGCATTTTTGGACAGTATCACTGACTCACATTTCCCTACCTTATCCCAGTCTCTCTCTCTCAACACCCAGTGTCTATTTCCCTCCCCAGCTCTTATAATCCCTCGTCTCTTCAGCCCCACCGGCCATCAGTACGAAACCCGTCTCTATCTCTCTCCATTGTCTTCCCAATCCTGGTTTCTCCCTCTCACCTATCCCTCCCACGAGTTTCTCTCTCAACCTGCCGTCACTCCTACGTTACCCATCACACAGCCGCGTTTTGGATTCTCCCCTTCCGAGTTCTCTTCCAATCTCCCTCCTCCCTCCGATTCCCAAATATCTCTCCTCACCCATGATCTCTCGACTTTCCCGGACCCTCCCCCCTCATATTCCTCTAACCCGTCGATCTCCGTCTACTTCACCGGTCTCGCTCCCAGACTCTCCCCTCAGTCCCTCCGTCCCAAGTCTCTGCCTCATCTCTCTACCCTAGCTCTGTCATAGAATTATCCGTCTACCCCGCCCCCACTCTGTCTCACTCAGTTTCCGTCTCTCTCTGCTGTTTCTCCTCTCCTAGAATCTCGGCCGTCTCTCTCACTCTCTCTCTCTCTCTCTCTCTCTCTCTCTCTCTCTCTCTCTCTCTCTCTCTCTCTCTCTCTCTCTCTCTCTCTCTCTCTCTCTCTCTCTCTCTCTCTCTCTCTCCCTCTCTCTCTCTCCCCTCCCCTCCCCCCGTCCTTCTATTCCCAGACTCTCGCCGACGTCTCTCTACATTCCCCAGTCTCTTTCTTCCCCCACCTGTCTCTCACATTCTCTCTATCCTGTCTCTCCGTAACCGCCGCTTCTCTTTCCCAGCCTGTCTCTCCCTCTATCTACCCCAATACTCGCTCTCCCTCCGGACTTTCCCTCCTCCATCTGTTTCTCATCCAGTCACTCTATCGGCCCCCGGTCTCTGCAAAGTCCCACTCCGCGTTTCTCTCTTCCGACTATCCCCCTCTCGTTCTCTAACGACACCAAACTCCCGACTCCGATCTCCCTCCCCATCTAATATCTTTCCCCAACCCCAATCTCTTTCCACGCCAGATCCCTAGACTTCCCGGACTTCTCTACCCTCACGTTTCTCTCGCTACCTCACCAGTCTCTGTCCCCGTCTCTTTCTCCTCAGTCCCTGTCTCCTGTCTCTCTGTTTATTCTATATTCTCCAATTTCCTGCGATGGTGTTGAAGGAAGACAAGCGTGAGACCGGATGTTTGCTTTGCTCGCTGTTTTTTGTTTGTGTCGCTTTGTATATTTCATTTATTATTAATTTCAGAGGGAGACACTGATTTCACACCAGCCATGTGGATCCGAGCATATCTGCCTTTTTACCCTAAGTTCACATTGATCAAGTATTCAGTGAGGAGCTTCACCGCCTCCTTGGACTCCAGACACAAGTTTTCCTCTTTTACATCCGATCTGCCCACACTCTCCCCAGTCTCCTCCTGTTCTTCACCGTGGAACTCGCCAAGGACTTCTGAAGTCCCCTTCTAACTTTGCTAAGTCCAGTATTAAATTCTCCCATGTCTGCATTGTGAACTTCCATAACCCTACCTGATCCTTTCTCCCTAAACCTTAAGTACCTTTCATTCTTCCTCTTGACGAGTTGTTCCAATTTTCTTGTCACCCAGAGTTATCTTATGCTATTATCCTTGCCCTGCGTCAATGAAACAAGCCCTTACTGAACCCCATAACAGGTCTCCCTAAACAATCTCCACATATCTGTTGCGTATTTCTATAGGAATATCATTTCCCAATGTACGTTCCCAAGTTCCTGACAGGTAGCACCATAATTCGCAGACAGACATTTAAACAGATTCCATGCCCCCTGGTCCTATCCATGTGCAAAGTAAATCGAGGGCAGATCTGCCCTTTTGCTCTGAAATGCTGACCCACCGAGAGATCTGTCACCTGATACGTTTCCTTTTCTAATATTAGATCCGGTACGGACTGTTCGCTAGTCCGCCTGTCTTCATATAGTGACATGAATCCTTCCTGGACACAACTGAGAAATTATGCCATACCGAAAACATTTACCCTGGGGAGGTGCAAAAGAATATTGTGGAAGATTCAGATACCCGTGCCAATAACATAGCCGATGTCTAATATCCGCTTCTCGATCGTTTCTTCACTGTTCCCGTTGCACTTATTTGGTTGATCTCGTGGGCGGCTGTGTTCGTCTCACATTTTATTAACAAACGAACGCTCCACGTTGTCCTCCCTTTCTGCAGTTGCGATACTATCCCTGGTTAGCCATCGCACTCCCTTTACATTATGTTACACGACCCTGTCCATTTTGAAACATCTAAAACGCGGAAAGCCCTGAAGCCACCACTTCCCTTGTAACAGTCGAGTGTCTGTGATAGTTTGGAACATACTTCAACCAGTGTAATATTCACGCCAGCAGCAATGAGCGCTTGTATTGCCACCAACCTGAACTTATGATGTGGGCAATCTTCCGCCAATTCTGCAATTTCCTGGCGACAAGGAACATGATTGTTTGAGTTTGTGACATATTTGCCAAACTTGTTCATTGCAAAACGGCTTTATTTGAAAACTCCGCTGAATCGTCAGTAAACACGGGCATTATCTACACAGATGGCCATTTAATGTAAACACATACTTCATTCCATTCCTCAGCTCTTCTTTGAATTTCCTCTGTGTCAGTGTATAGATACAAGTATTGGTGCACACGCTGAGAAGTTGGAGCATTAACCCAAATTGTTGTAGGATGTATACCGGCGAACTCAAATATCTGTCCTGGTAAAAATAGTTTTGTTTTTGCCATTTGAAGGAATGGGCTACATAGGGCATCCAAAATAATATGAAATTAGCTGATATAGAAAACAGCAAAATCATCGATTTTCTGCGTTTTTCCACTTCGGCATCTTTCTGATTGTCGCTGCTGTGCCGAAGCTTTCTACGGACTCTATTTGCCACAACGATATGACATACGGTTAACCCGTTAAACACCAGGATTAAGCCGATTGGTAACAACGGGGTTACAATACAGATCAGTAATTGATATCCTCTCCACACGGGTGAAGTAGCGTATTCATATGTGGTGGTGCACCGACACGGCGTGTTGTCAATGATGACGTAAGGTTCAATGATAAAGTAAAACGGGGCACATTTCCCGCAGCTCACAATAACCACCGTCACGATAACCACCGTTGCTGTTCTCTCGGTGCAGTATCGCTCCCGCAGCTTTCGGCAACATATTGCGATGAAGCGATCGAAGGTAAAACTGACTGTAAACCAGACAGAACAGTCCGTCGTTACTACCCGAAATACAAGTGTCAGAGCGCACACAGGAGTGATGAGCAGGGATCTGGAATAAATGTAGATATTGTTGGTCTGTTCCACTAAAGCAACAATGATAACTGCCATCAGATCCGCTGTTGCCATTCCAACCAGGTAACGGGTGATGCATTTGGAGAGCCCGCATTTTCCCCGAGATAGGATCACAATCGCCGTTAAATTAACTACAAGGAAATTGAATAAAAAATAAATATCGTCAGTGGCAACTCACTGAACATCCATTATAACGATACTATGCAGAATATGGTTTAGCTGCAACTGATCAATGACCCCTCCCCCCGATTCCTGCACGGTATGGTCTGTGGAAGAGGAAAGCGGAAATCCAGTGTGTGCGGTCTCCGTCGCTGCACTCCGGCTGGAGGACAATGACGGATGTGAGTGTCAGTGGGTTGGCGACCTTCCCACAGTTTAGAGCAAGTAATCCGAGTTCCACGACTTATGTACCGGTGAATGGACCATCGTCGTAGTAAACAACATCATTTCCATTATTAGAGGTGAAATAGCTGAAGGGATTGTTTGTAGCGGTAACAGAGTGGCAACAAGGAGATACAAAGACCATCATTTAAATAAGAATTATAATTAGAATATATGTAGATATTTTTAGTCTGATAACCACCATCTGATCTGTTGTTGCCATTGCAAACAGTTTACCAACGTAATTGACAAATGAAAAATCACTTCTATCAAAGTGCGGAAAAGGAAAATAAAACCATTAGATGCCTGAATCCTCCATTCAGGAAACACGTTTCAACCGTCGGTAGCATCTGTGCTAAGTAACAGTGCGGATACCGCAGCAGAGTAACGACGGCACCATACATAAAGTAACCAGCTCCGGCATCTTACCGGGGACACCAACCGCTACAAGTGTGGGATAGAAAATGTCCGCGATGTAGTAAATCGCCGGATATCCCATATTCCGTCAGAAGCCGCGTTCAGTTGCAGGGAGCGTTTCAGCTGCTCAGATGGACTGGGGTCGGTTTAGCAGACTTTTATTGAGGTGAGAGCAATTCCACTGAGGCAATTAGAGTGGCTATCACGTCAGGGACATTAGTGACAACCAACTGCACAAACAATTACGTTAAGCTATTTTTACTCACTGTCCCCGTGTCATTAATTTGACTCCTCAAGGGATATTGCAATCTATTTACTTTAAATAAAGTATGATGTGAATTTTCCATGTTATTTTCCATGATACCTGGCTTCAGGTGTTTAAATAGAATATTTTTTTATAGATCTGTGTTGCTTTCAAAGTTGGTATTCATCTTGAAGTCGATTTATTTTGTAACATTTGACGGAGCACATTCGCTTCTGAAATTGAGGGAAGGAGTTTGTTCTGGCGGGTGAACTGGAGAAAACTTCTTTATTAAAGGGGAACATTTGTTCATTCTTTTCTTTCGTTTGTTCCAGTCATTCCGGGCGGTGTGAGTGATGGAACTGACAATGACAGCTGACATGTATTACAATAACACTTCACTTATATTCCTCCAAACAATTTAAAATATCCACAGCGATATTCTGGAGACGTGTGATCAAAAAGGGAATGTGTCCTGGGAAATTAGCGAGGGCTGTGGACAGTTTGAAGAACAATGTTTTCCAGCGCACACATGGTCCGTTTTGAAGGAACCTGAACTCTTCCAGCGAATGACTTGACCACCCCGCACCCGGGCCCTGCGATGCTGTCGATTTAACTTTAAAGATATTCTCAAACCAGCCGCAATTCTACCAGTATTTCGCCATCCATTCTATGTTTGAACAAAAGTAACAAGTAAAATCTGTGACCATTCCGCAGGTTTTCAGACTACTATTTGCCACGAAGTTGTCTGTCTTTCTCCTGATTTGCTTTCAGGTATATTGTCTTTCATGCAAACAGAGCAACGTAGAAAACCTACAGCACACCATAGGCTCTTCGGCCCATAAAGTTGTGCCGACCATGTCCCTACCTTAGAAATTACTAGGGTTAGTCATAGCCCTCTATTTTTCTAAGCTCCATGTACTTATCCAAAAGTCTCTTAAGAGACCCTATCGTATCCGTCTCCACCACCGTTGTTGGCAGCCCACTCCACGCACTCACCACCGTCTGCGTAGAATATTTACCCCTGACATCTCATGTGTACCTACACCCCAGCACCTTAATCCTGTATCCTATTGTGGCAGCCATTTCAGCCCTGGGAAAAGCCTCTGACGATCCACACGATTAATGCCTCTGATCATCTAACACACCTCTATCAGGTCACCACTCATCCTCCGTCGCTACAAGGAGAAAAGGCCGAGTTCACTCAACCTGTTTTCATAAGACAATCCTCAGTATAAGTATGTGCAGAACAGCGGATGTATTCAAGCTCACCTGTCAATCACACTTCTGTCTGCTCCCGCAGTGCACCGCTCCGTGCCGATTGTGGTTCTCGTACCGATGAGCGGCCCTCGGCTTATTGGAGAAAGTCTCATCACTCTGTTTCCATTATGGAACTCGTACTAATGTGCGGTACTCGGTTGACTCGAGCACGTAATACCTCTGCCTTCAAATCCATTCTCCCAAAGAGTATCACTGCGTAACGTTCCGGTTTGAACTCCATCTGTAACTTCTCAGCGCTGCTCTGCGTCCTGTCACTGTCCTGTTGTAATCTGTGACAACCTTCTACACTGTCCATAATTGCACCAACCTCCACATCATTGCAAATACAATAATCCACCCTTCCACCTCCTCATCCAAATCATTCATAAAAACACAAATGCCAGGTTCTCAAACTGATCACTGCAGGACACCACTGGTCACCATCCATCGAGAAAACGCTCCATCCAGAATTATCCTCTGCCTTCTGTGGGCGTCAGTCCTGAATCCACCAGCCAACTCTCCCTGGATAACAAACCTTCTGCCGCTAAGAACGGTCCTACCACGGTTAACCGTACAAATGCCTTATTAAAATCTATTTATACCAGATCAACTTCTCTACCTTTACCAATGTGCTTTGTCACTTCCTCACAGAACTGAACCGGGCACGTGAGGCATGACCTGCCTCTCCCAAAACCATTCTGACTCTCCCAAATCAGGGTCTCCCAAACCTCGGAAATTCGGTTTCTAAGAATGTTCTCCAATACTTTGCCCATCACTGAAGTAGAATTCACTGGGCTATGATTTACAAGGGAATCCTTACTCCCTTTCCTGAGCAAAGGGATAATATTTCCATCTCCAATCCCCTGATACTGCCTGTGCGGCAGTAATAACGCAAAGGTAATCGCCAAGGGCGCAGCAATCTCTTCCTCCGCTTCCCACAGTAACCTGGGGTTTCTCGCAACTTCACAAGAGGACTCATCTATAACAATGTTTTTTAATCGTTCCTGTACATCCTCTTTTCTAACCTCGTCCTGTTGTCGCACATAAGCCCGTTTGACGCTTCCTCACAAACGTCAGGATCTCTCACTGGTGAAAATTGAAGTGATGTCCTCATTAAGGACCTGTCCCACCTCCACCAACTCCAGCTGTAAGTTTCATCTCTATCCCCGACCGGTCCTACTCTCACTCTAGTCATCCTCTTCTTCACACACATCCAGAATGTCGCGGGGTTTTCCTTAATCCTACTGTAGGCCTTCTGTAGAGGTTTCAGGTTCTCCTCATTCCATTCTTCAGTTCGTCCCTGGCTGCCTTGTAACTCTACAGCCGTGTCCGATCCTAGCTTTCTAAACCTGGTCAACTTCTTTCTTTCTCTTCACCTGATGATCCACATCTCTGTCAAACATGGTTCCTTCATCTATCCAGAACACTATGCAAGTGCTGTCTAAAATAACATCTCATTTCCGTTGTGCATTTTCCAGTGTGCATCCGTTCCCAGTTTCAGCTCTGAGATTCCAGCCTAAAACATCACAATTCCATTTAGCCAATTCATTAATTTGGAAACTTCCAGCCTGTTGGGAGTGGACAGTGTGGTTAGTTCGGGGACTGACATAGGTTCGTAGGGAGAGATCCCCGTGATTCGTTTGGTGACTGACACGCGGGTGTGAGGAGAGAGGAGGGCAGTGTGGTTAGTTCGGGGACTGACATAGGTTTGTGGGGAGAGATCGGGGTAACAGGATTCGTTTGGGAACTGACACGATGGTGTGGAGAGAGAGCAGGGCAGCGGGATTAGTTTAAGGACTGACACAGGGCTATGGGGAATAAGCTGGGACAACTGGGCAGTGGGGTTAGTTTGGGGTGACACGAGGCTGGGAGACATTGCGGGATGGTGACATTACTTTGGTACTAGCACAGTCCTCTGGGATTAGTGTGTGTCCCCGTTTACAAAGTGTGGGTGCTAGTACAGAGTGAAGCACACTAAAATACGAATTTTACTGTATTTATCAAAAGTGTTAGGTTTTGTGTTGTTCCATAAATAGCTGAAATGACAAATCGAGCTCCCCAGCCCCATCCCTCCATCCAGTAGCTCCCCCTAACGGCCCAGCCCCGCATTCCCATGCTTTCACTCCAGCCTTCCTTTGACCTCCAGGCTACGGAATCCCCGAGCCCAGGGGCACCGCCAAACACATGAGTGCCCTGACTTCTGATCACCCACCTACCGGACAGGCTCTCCCCCGTGGATCACGGAGTGAGGTAAATCTCCATTCTTCCCTCATCTTTCTACAGTTTCTTCGGCCTCACGACCTATCGACCCGAAACACTTCGCAAGCGAGGACCCTCGGTATACACACTAGGAATGTTCCCGCGCCTTCAGCTCCCTTACCGCCTGGGACAGCACTGCAGACTGGAAAGTGGGCTGGCTGTATCCCATCCGCGTCCAACCTCCCCACCCAACCCCCCACCCCGGGGCACTCCACCTCTCGCCGGCAGGCAGGCACGGTCCCGATCGGGAAGGACAAGGGGCGCCAAAGAGGGCAGGAAGTCGATTTCAGTGGAGGGTCGCAGAGGCAGTGAGGGTCAGGTCGGAGAAGGGGAGAAAGGGCATCATGCAGAGGGAAGGCGGGAGAGGAAGGGAGGGTCGTCGCGAAGGCGGGTTAGAGAAGCAGATCGCGAGATGGGGTGGAGAGGGGGATCAATGTGACAGGGAGGGATGGAGTTGTGACTTACCCCGTAACAGGTTAAATAACCAGCAGAAATGGACACACCTGGAGTCAGGGCCTATCGTTATGAACTCTATTTTATCAGTAACTACGTGAATAAAGTTATATAAAACAAGATAAGGTAAGCAGGTTAGCAGAGTATACAGGTGAGTAAATAAGCTTCTCCAGCTCAGGTGATTGGGTGATACAGTCTTACGGTGGGATGGTAAGTAATCAGTTCAGTTCTGGAATTTGGTTTGAGTAGAGTTGGAGAGAAAGAAATAGTGTTGGTTTGTCTTCCAATGCCGATGCCGATCCTTCACGTCGTCCTCCTGTTCCCGAAACTTACTTAAAGTCACAAACTTGTGTCCACAGAAAGGGACCGTTTCCACGGTAACGCTATCAGCCCAGGCCAGGGTTAAAAATATCGATAGCTCTCCACCGGTCACTCCTTTGTCCACACTGTGAGCAAAAACCCCACCCTCGTCGTGGGCACACAAAACTCACCAGTGTCCTCGTTGCCTCTGGCGTATTGAGTATCCTGTGTGTCTCGTGTGTGTGATTAAAAATTCGACTGACCTTGCATATGTCTCCAAGTGCTGAACACGAGCTGTCCATCGTATAGCAACGCCTTTCAGTTTGCAGGACAACTCACAGACTTTCTCTCTGCTGAATTAGCACTCAAACTGTTCGCTCCCTCTCTTTCTTGTTAAAGGAACAGTCTACTTTAGAATAATCATTCAAATCTCGTCACACCTCTCTCCATTTAGAAAACAAAATTGATGAAACAGCAAAATCTTTGTCTTAACTAACGATTATATAGCTCAAAGCAATACATGTGTAATTATCAGGTAACATAGCAAAGCATTACAAACTTAAACTTAACATCTAGACAAACAATCTGCTACAATATTGTCAGTACCTATCACGTGTTTTATTTCCATATCATACTGTTACAAGATCAGACTCCAGTTAAGCAACCTTCTATTCTTATCATTCATTTTACCCAGAAACACTAACAGATTATGGTCCGTGTAAATCACAAGTGGTTTCTGCGCAGGGCATATGTAGACATCGAAGTATTTCAATGATAGCAGCTCTTTTTCAACGACGGCGTAATTCTGCTGATGCACATTAAATTTCTTTGAGAAATAAGCTACTGGATGTTCAATTTCATCATCATCCTTTTGCAACAATACAGCCCCAGCAGCTTCACCACGAGCGTCTACCGCGATTGAAAATGGTTTACTGAAATCAGGTGCTTTGAGCACAGGGTGATAACACAGAATGGTTTTCAGGCGGTCAATTGTCTCCTGGCAAAGGTCATCCACACAAACCTTTCACTCTTCCCTAAGAGTTTAGTTAGGGGGAGAGCGATGTCTGCGAAGTTTTTACAAAACATACGGTAATATCCAACCATTCCCAACAACCTTCGTAACGCTTTCTTACCCGTCGGAACACGAACCTCAGCAATAGCCTGACCAGGTGCCAGTTGGCTCTGGCCTACTACATAGCCAAGATACGTGACAGTGGCGTGACCGAATTCACTTTTAGCAAATTTTACAGAGAGATATGCCTTGGACAGCCTTTCAAACAGTTTCTCTACTGCTGGTATATACTCCTCCCAGGTGTTAATCCATGCAACCAAGTCATCAGTATAAGCCCCTGTATTCTCTAAACCCTGAATCACTGAATTCATCATCCTTTGGAACGTCCCTGGAGCATTTTTCATCCCAAAGGATAAAACATTGGGCTCATATAATCCAGATGTGGTCACAAATACAGATATTTCTTTAGCTCTTTCTGTTAAAGGAACACACCTGTAACCTTTCAACATGTCAAACTTTGTAAGGTATTTAGCTTTCCCCACTCTGTCAATACAGTCATTCACTCTAGGAATGGGATAAGCATCTGACTTAGTTACTGCATTATCTTTTCTGTAATCAGTACAGAATCTCATACTCCCATCCGACGTTGGGACAATCATGCACGGTGACGCCCGGTCTGAAGTGGATGGCATAATTATGCCGGCTGTTAGCATGTATTCAATTTCTTGTTCAACCATTTTATTTTTGTCTTGGTTCATTCTGTAAGGGTGCTGCTTAATGGGATCAACTTCACCTACAATTACGTGATGCACCGCAGCCGTACACGGCCTTGGAATGTCAGGGAATAAATCTTTATACTTGTTAATTAAACTCTTCGGTTGTTTTCGTTGCTTTGACTGCAAATGCTGAGTCTTTCCATCAAGTTTTTTCAAAGCAGCAGTTTCTGAGTCTTGTGGAAACTACATGGAACTCTGGTATCCAGTACAAGACAGCACAATCTCCTCGGTTGTCATAACAGTACACACTAGTGCAGGGTCGGGGTCATGATAACGCTTGATCATATTTACGTGGACGAGCTGGGTAGACTGTCACCGCTCAGGAGTCCTAATAACATAATTTAAATAATCAATTTTCTTAATTATTTCATATGGTCACTAAATCTCACTGGAAGGGGGTTGGTAAGGAGAGGGAACAGCATCAGGACCCTTTCTCCAGCACGATATCTCTGCTCCCTCGCTCTTCTGTCATACCCCTGTTTCATGTTTATCTGAGATTGCTGTAAATTCTGCTTTGCAAGGTCGCAAGCCTTGTTACATCTGTCTCTGAATTCCGAAATATAACTAAGCATGCTCATACTCACATTCTGATCTGACCATTGCTCTCTGAGTACGGTCAACGGTGACACAATGTGCTTAGCTCTCAATTCGTTTACTGTCCCCTGGAATGTTTTCGAAAAAAAAGTTACTACACTTGTCAGATTGAATTTCTTTAGGTAGACTTACCAGTGTGAAAAATTCTATAAGGTCTTTTACCAAATAATACTGTTTACTGTCTTTCTCACTCCAAAGTGTCCACCTGAAGGCATACTATGAGTCATGTTTAAAATCTCAGCCCTGTAAACTTTCTGGACCACAACTTGATGTTCAATGTTCCAATCGTCACTTTCAGGCACGGTAGGTGATCTCCACTTCCTCAGTAACACCCCATCCTTAAAATAATATCCTACTGACTCTCTCTGAACCTCCTTTTCTGTGAGAGCTATCTTCTTTAATGCAGCAATTTCATACTTTGTTCCGCTATAAATTCATCCCTGGACAAGGACAAACCTTTCACATTCTCCTTACTACCCAGATCCTGATGTGACATGGAAGTCAGAAAAGTCTATGACAAATTTTCATAAGTTAAACCCCTGTCTTTGTTATCTGCGTTAGCTGCCTTTCTAGACATGTTTCGGGTCATTGCGCATGTGCGGTTCACATCAGTATCTGTGTGTGGGTCGTCAGCCACAAGCTTGTCTGTTAGATGTATTGCTGAATAAACTTCACCCTGGATAGGTGCCAATCTATCACCCATGTTTACCAAACTCAGTACTATCACTAAGCTTACCAAGGCCATGTTTACAATATGAAAATTTCCAAACAATCCATCTATTCTGTTCCTTCGACTTTTAGTTCAACTCGTCTCCATAGTAACGCAGACAGGTGGCTTCTCAAAACCAAAACAATGGTTTAATTTTTTACGACCAGCAGATTAAGTACATTCTTCTCAGATCTATCAAAATTAAAATAAGACGTTATTAAAGTCCTGAACTAAAATATTAGTCTGACTATTGTTCGACGGGCAGTACTTTTTCTAAATTAGTTAAGTTTCGATAAGTCAATTATCAAAATATGCATCCTTTTATCTTACTAACATTTACAAGAGTGTGTGGAAAGAAAAAGAAACGAAATATTTTGTTTAGCGAAATACTACACATGAACAGACAAACGCTGCCAAAAATACTTTGCAGAACAAGAAAACTCTGCAAACGGAAGTAATTCTGAGAAAATGCGTTAAAGAGTTCGTGAATGCGAGTATGTCAGCGGCCGCGGACCGAAATCAGATAAAATCTACCGACGGAGAATCGTGTGGACGGGATCTGCACCGACTCTCAGCTGGGCATACTGAACACTACAGTGTTGCTTCTTGGATAGTGTCTCTCCGGACTGAAGAGGGTAGCTGTCGCCAACACAAACTGGTTGCAAAGCTGAAACGTGAGAGGCATCACAGGCCTATTACTGCGTTCCAAAACACACTTCATTTCAATAAGGGAACAGTCTGTGCTTCTACAAACACTTCAGAGATCACATTGTTGTAATCGGCAATAATGGGGAGAGAAACTTTAACCTTCATCCGGCCACTCTCCTACTCAGCTGGCTTCAGCTGTCAGCTTTCAGGTTGTCTTCCTTCCCTTCATAATTGTCTTCTTCTAGCATCTTCCTACTTCCTTTCCGATCTTGATAAGACGATTATACACAGGAACAGCCTTAGTTCTCTCTGGCCAATTTTGCTCTGGTATCTGCTGCCATCCCTGCTACTGCCCCATTCTAATCAACTATTCCCAAACCTCTCTGATGCTCCCCTGATTCCCTTTCTTTTTCTGTAATACAAACACATCTAGTTTCAGTTTCGCCCTCTCACACCGCAGAGTGAATTCCTTCACCGTAAACTCCCCGATCAAATATGGTTCAGCACGCAACTCTCAATGCAGGATTGCTATGTCCCTCGTGAGGGCGACTAAATCAAAAGCTGCTCTGAAAAGGCATCTCCATTCTCGCATCTTCTGTCTGCCAATGTCATTCCATTTTTCCAGATTGCACAGATCGCTGCAATCTTTGACAGACTTCCAGGCTGCCCACCACACTTACAATCGTGCTGTCATCCGAAAATTTGCCGACCCAATTTTCTTCATCATCATCATCCAGATCATTTGTATTATTGATGAACACCAGCGGACAAGCTGCTGCCTTTCCTTCATCAATCTTCCTGAGAAGATTACTTTCTACTTTCTATTTTAAATTATTCCATTAAAAGTAATTTTAGAAAATTACTTTCTCAGAAGTAATCTTCTTAGAAAACTGCACAAGGTTAGTAAGGCAAACACTATCACACACACAAAGACCATAAGCTGACCGGATCAACTGTGCCGAAGACAATGCCGAATCCAGTTTATTGCCTCATATTGATTGACAAGGGACTGAGCCTTCTTGAGCAACCTGCCATGCGAGACCGTGCCGAAGGTCTTCCCACAATCCATGTAGACAGCATCCACTGCTTCTGCTTGTACCTACGCTGAAAACGCCACAAAGTAAGTTAGATAGATAGATAGATAGATAGATAGATAGATAGATAGATAGATAGATAGATAGATAGATAGATAGATAGATAGATAGATACTTTATTCATCCCCATGGGGAAATTCAACATTTTTTCCAATGTCCCATACACTTATTGTAGCAAAGCTAATTACATACAATACTTAACTCAGTATAATATGATATGCATCTAAAATCACCCTCTCAAAAAGCATTAATAAATAGCTTTTAAAAAGTTCTTAAATTGTTTACTAAAATACATTGAATGGTAACTTAAGCTCAGTCCTAACCCCGGCACTTTAACATATCTTACCCCTGGCGGTTGAATTATAAAGCCGAATGGCATTGGGGAGTAATGATCTCTTCATCCTGTCTGAGGAGCATTGCATCGATAGCAACATGCCGCTGAAGCTGCTTCTCTGTCTCTGGATGGTGCTATGCAGTGGATGTTCAGGGTTTTCCATGATTGGCCGTAGCCTACTCAGCGCCCTTCGCTCTGCTACCGATGTTATACTCTCCAGTTCTGTGCCCACGACAGAGCCCGCCTTCCTTACCAGCTTATTAAGACGTGAGGCGTCCCTCTTCTTAATGCTGCCTCCCCAACACGCCACCACAAAGAAGTGGGCGCTCTCCACAACTGACCTATAGAACATCTTCAGCATCTCACTACAAACATTGAATGACGCCAACCTTCTAAGGAAGTACAGTCGTGCTTTTAAAGTTGGCATTTATCTTGAAGTCGATGTACTTTGTAACATTTGTCGGAGCACGTTCGCTTCTGAAATTGAGGGAAGGAGTTTGTTCTGGCGGGTGAAATGGAGAAAACTTCTTTATTAAAGGGGAACGTTTATTCATCTTTTCGTTCCAGTCATTCCAGGGTTTGAATAATGTTGAAGTCGATTTATTTTGTATCATTTGACGGAGAACATTCGCTTCTGAAATTGAGGGAAGGAGTTTGTTCTGGCGGGTGAAATGGAGAACATTTATTTGTTAAAGGGGAACATTCGTTCATTCTTTCTTTCGTTCCAGTCATTCCGGGCGGTCTGAGTGATGGATATCACAGTGACAGTTGACATGTGTTACAATAAAATACACTGCACATATTCCTCCAAACACTTTAAAAGATCCACAGCGATATTCCAGAGACCTGTCGTCAAAAAGGGAACGTGTCCTCGGGAAATTAGCGAGGGCTGTGGACGTTTTGAAGAACGATGTTTTCCAGAATACATAGGCCGTTTGGCAGGAACCTGACCTCTGGAGTCAGTGACCTGACCACCCCTTACCCGTGTCGGGCGATGCAGTCTGTTTAACTTTAAATACATTCTCAAACCTGCCACAATACTATCACTATTTTTCCATCCGTTCTCTCTTTGAGTAAAAGTAGCAAGTGAAATCTGTGAACAATCTGCAGGTTTCCAGGCTGTGCTGTTCTTTGCCATTAAGTTGCGCCCTTCTCCTCCTGATTTACTCTCCGGTATATTGCCTTTCGAGCGTCACTATATGAATGTTCAGAACAGCGGATGCGTTCAATCTCACCTGTCAATCACACTTCCGTCAGCTCCTGCAGTGAACCGTACCGTACCGATTAGCGGGTCTTGGCTTATTGGAGAAAGTCTCACCACTCTGTTTCCATTGTGGAACTCGTACTAATGTGCGGCCCTCGGCTGACTCGCGGAAGTATCACCACTGCCTTCAAATTAATCCTTCCAAAGTGAATCACTGCGTACATTGCCGGGTTGAAATCCATCTGTAAATTCTCAGCGCTGCTCTGCATCCTGTCACTGCCCTGTTGTAATCTGTGACAACCTTCTACACTATCCATAACTGCGCCAACCTCCACATCACTGAAAACACAAATAAACACCCTACCATTTACTCATCCAAATCGTTCATTAAAACACAAAAAGCTCGCCGTCTCAGAACAAATCTCTGCAGGACACCTGTCACCAAAATCCAGGGAGAAAACGCTCCATCGACAACTATCCTCTGTCTTCTGTGGGCGTCAGGTCAGAATCCATCAGCGAACTTTCCCTGCATACCAAACCTTCTGAAATTATGAATGGTCCTACCATGGATAAATTTAACGTCTTGTTCAAATCCATTCATATCCGATAAATTATCGCCCA
Source organism: Hemitrygon akajei (assembly GCF_048418815.1). Classification (NCBI taxonomy): domain Eukaryota; kingdom Metazoa; phylum Chordata; class Chondrichthyes; order Myliobatiformes; family Dasyatidae; genus Hemitrygon; species Hemitrygon akajei. Next base: position 174,911 of record NW_027332081.1, read on the forward strand.
CTTTATTTCCAAAAGACCACGCAATAAACATGTTCTCCCATCTGTTTCTCTCTTCCAGTGTCTCTGCTTTGGCTCGGGCGAGTGCAGAGATGTGAACTGTCCTTATCCTCCGTGTACAAACTGGAAGTGGTCGCCCAGCTCACTAAGGGCAACTGCTCCTTCATCCACATCACCGTCGATTTCCTGAAATGTAAATCTAACAGGATAATCTCAACTCGGACCAGAGCATCCCATTGACAATATGTTTTCTGGAACTCAGTTACTAGAGGACATTGACTATCTCCAAGGTGTTTGAGTTGGTTCATATGATACCAACCTAACTTATATGGAGCGGTTTGAATTCGATATACTGGTGGACTGGGTCTGTCCTGACTACTCTGGAAGGGATAAAGGGGCTCGGCTGATGTAGTGACATCATAACCTTCTGTCATATTTTAAACGCCGTGGTTTTGCTCGCAACTCGAAACAAGCTTCGCTCTGCCGTTTCTTCCGTCACGTGTTATGGGCGGCATCATAATGAGCCTCCATAATAGAGTCAATTATTTGCTGTTTGCTATTGTTCATTCCAATGTATCATACTCGGACTTCGATAAATCTAACCCTTTCATTTTCCTCCCGATCGTCAACATAAAACGTACAAATGCAGGAGAGGATGCTTCTGTGCTGAGGGCTATTCTCAGAACATAGGGTAAGACCGGGACCCATGAGCCGTTTAGTCATTTTGCTTCTCCAGCCGATTTATCGGGGTTCTTAGCGAGCACAAACGAAACAATTCTTACTATAATGTTGTACATCTCCTCGCAATTTCGGCCACCAACACAGATTCTTCAACTATTCCATAGATCTATCTGAACCTTGATGCCCACAATTGCCATGGTGCCAATACATCACTTGATTTCTTTCCCATTTAGGCACCACAGATTTACCATTATTAATTACAATCCGATTCCGTGCCTACAACACTCGATATTTCCCAAACTCTTCAGATTCCTCAGCTCTTTGTACCTTTTTTAACTCCTGATCCTCTTGCTGTGTCATGTGTGTGTGCGGAGGGTGGGGCTGGGAGTGACCCCAAAAGCAAGACACAGACACTGAACCACCAGGAACAGGACTAGGCGTGAGTAGGAAGCAGGGGAAGGAAGGAAGAAAGGACGCCGGACACGACAAAGGCCCAGGACGAGACAAGGATTCCGGGCCTGGGCTAGGACCTAACTAGTATAGGGAACCAGGACATGGAACTGGGAAGTAGGAGCCTAGCCTTGGACTCCACCCAGACACTGGACAAGGACCCAGAACCTGGGTCTTGACTCGGGCTCGGACCCCAGAACCAGGCGAGGACATGAAGAGGTTACAGGACGGGACGCGAGACTCATGAACAGGACGAGGGAACCCCAGCACCGGTCTGGGCAAGGAACTCCTGGGCTGGGCGATGCACATGGACAAGACGAGAACACAAAGCCGTGGCTTGGACAGGACAAGGATCTTGGACGTGACTGGGACTGGACGAGACCCTGAAGCCTTGACTTGGTCGAGGGAGATGCAGGAACACAGAGAATTGATCGGGGAAGAATAGGAGCGAAGAACACAGAGCCTGGGTCGAGGGAGAGACAGGAACATGGAACACCGAGCCGGGACCCCTCCTTGGGTACAGGACATAGGGCCGTGACTCATCACACAGAACGCTGAACACGACGACACAGTTCGCAATGCTAGGCAGCGGGAAAACGGCCGGACCTACCTAGCGAAGGCGTGGACACAGACAGACAGTTCCAATGAGGGAGAGGCACCAGAAACAGGCAAGGCGAGGCAAGGTTCCAGGCAGGGGCAAGGCGAGGTGAGGCAAGGCTCCAGGCAGAGGCAAGGCGAGGTGAGGCAAGGCTCCAGGCAGAGGCAAGGCGAGGTGAGGCAAGGCTATGCTAGGCTAAGCTAGGCTCCAGGAGGAAGGTGAAGGGAAGGGATACAGACAAGGGGTTTGGACAGGAACAATCCGGCAGCCAGAGGCTGAATCGTGAAGCTACTTATGAAGCAGCCCAAACGAGAATCAGTTGCCTCAACAGAAACTGGAGAAACCCGGAAAACCTGGAATAAGGAATGTGGACCGGACCGTGAACCGGAATGCGGTTTTCACGGACCGGACCATGACATACTGTGTCATGACTAAGTCTATATGTGTACAGATTGATGGTTTCTCTCACTCACCAGCCTTCCTGCGCCCTTCCCGGAAAGCCTGTAACTGAGCTTTCACCTTTTTGTTAAATTAGGTGTTTCCACTTCCCTTCTCAAATGTGTACGTCAACAATATGTATGTCAACATGAGCTGATAGTACAGGTTTGCCATCTTTTGAGATATAACCTCTAGCTTCCCATAACGGTAAATATTAAATCAAAGCGCACGTGTAGGCAGTGAATGAAGGGAGATGGGTCGTGTGCAGTCATCAGAGTTTACTCTCACTCGGTATCTTGTTCAGAGCAGAAATAGTGAGTCAAAGGCCTTGTTCCCATGCTGTACTGTTCCCAGGATCCCAACATGTCCATGTGCTGTGTTCACCTTGTAATATCAATCTATTAATCATCAGCTGCCCATTCTCCTCCATTCATCTCGTTCTTCTGCACTGATGAGTGTAATAGAGGACACGTTGTCTTGCAACACAGGAGCAAACTCTTCCGTCCACCATGTCCCTGACGAGGGGAACATTCCCTGCTAACCTGTGACGTTAGCAGTGACACCAAATTCTCAGGATTTCATCAATTAACCGGATGCTGTAATGTGGAATTCTGGGTTATTCCAAATTTGAAAATTTACCTTCCCTCGCATTCCTATTCACAAACTTTCTCGGTGCTGCACAGAACAACGTAGACACAATTTTATCAATGGAAAATGCATGGCATTTGCAGACAAGTCTGAGGTTATCATAAGAAAATCGAAATGCATATTATATTATTTATGTGTGGGACATAACTCGAATAGTCTAGTGGTCTACTGCACATTGAGGAATATGTGACAGAATCGGCAAACATAACAGAACAGATACACGGAGAAGGTAGCAATTTAGAATTACTGAGAGGAAATGTATTCACATAAATGATGCCGGAAAATGAAACGCTCTGCCTCGGTTCGTCTTATTTCGAGCAAATTTTTAATTTAATTACTCACTTATTTATATAATTTAATGAATTTATTTAATTTGATTATTTTCATTCAACATCTAAGAGGTTGTTTTGCCAAACCACAGTAAGTTACAAATCTCGTGCTGCTCAATTGTCTCTATGTGGTTGAGTAACGAATAGGGTGCAGAATGATGTCGGGCCGAATGCTCTGTTTGCCATATGATTCTACGACGCTGAATGTCCTGCTCGATATAGCCGTCATCATTCATCGGTGCACTGTCCATCTCACAATCATAACAAAATCCGACTGCAGGAGACCAGTGCTCTAAAAATAGCTCATGGAATACAGGATATATTTTAAGATCATTTACTAGGTTTGAGGGACAGCGGGAAAAAAGGAGAAAAAAATACACTCGCTCAGACTGAATCAGAGTCTCACAGGTACAGGACTGAGACAGATAAATGGAAAATGAAACCCACACTCTCACACTGTAACAGAGAATGACAGACACAGAATGAAACCCACACTCTCACACTGTAACAGAGACTGACAGATACATAATGAAACTCACACTCTCACACTGTAACAGAGACTGACAGATACAGAATGAAACCCACACTCTCACACTGCAACAGAGACTGACAGATACAGAATGACACACACACTCTCACACTGTAGCAGAGACTGACAGATACAGAATGAAACCCACACTCTCACACTGTAACAGAGACTGACAGATACAGAATGAAACCCACACTCTCACACTGTAACAGAGACTGACAGATACAGAATGAAACCCACACTCTCACACTGTAACAGAGACTGACTGATACAGAATGAAACCCACACTCTCACACTGTAACAGAGACTGACAGATACAGAATGAAACCCACACTCTCACACTGCATCATAGACTGACAGATACAGAATGACACACACACTCGCACACTGTAACAGAGACTGGTATGTACAATATGAAATGCACACTCTCACAATGAACCTGAGAGTGAGAACTAAAGAACCGCGCACTCTCAGTCTGTACCAGGGACTGATATCTATAAAATGATCCCCACACTGTCACATTGCACCGGAGACTGGTGGGTACAGAATGAACCACCCCTCCACATTCAACCGGCGACAGGCAGGTGGACAATGTAACCCACACACTTATATTGTCCGACTGAATGCCTCCCGTTTATCGATTGTCTCTGCACTGCTGTCGTTCTCTCTCACTAATTTTGCATTTTATGTTAACTGCATATTAACCCTCTCTTCATTTTCACCTTGTAGCCAACTGCATGCTCAATCCTTTCCTCTCTCTGGCAGACTGGCCTATTACTCTGTTCTCCCAATTTATTGTTCTTCTTCTTTCATTCTGCTGTGAATCATCCGTGTTTCTATAACATGGCCTTGCAGCTGTTTCAATGTCACTTTCGCTTCTTCAATCCCTTAAACGAAATATTGACTCCACCGTGAAATATCGAGTTCAACGCGTTCCGGTTGGGAAGAGAAAGGCCGGAACTGGGAGATCGACAAAGTACTTAATACATGTACTGATTTTCATGTGTGTGTGTGTGTGTGTGTGTGTGTGTGTGTGTGTGTGTGTGTGTGTGTGTGTGTGTGTGTGTGTGTGTGTGTGTGTGTGTGTGTGTGTGTGTGTGTGTGTCACCTGATAATGGCTTTTAATATGTGATGTTTTATGTGATGGTGTGGCCCTGCTTGTCGGTCCTGCATTTATTTCTACAGGGCACTGCGAAGGTAATGCCAAGAACACGGGCATTTTTATGTTCAACCATGAGAAGAATCGGAATGAAATCTGCAGATGGCAGGAAGTATTTTATTTTATACCGGTATTCACACCAGGGAGAAACGTGTTGATGGTTGTGCTCTTAACCCACAGGACAGTGAATGGCAGCCTTATCAGCCCACTGTATTCCTACAGCTAAGTGAAACAGTATTTCAGCATCTAACTGTTCCTCAGGTGGATTCAGCAGCGGCTTTATCCGTCACTTTACCGTTTCAACATCCACAGCACGAGTAGGAAAGTTTATACATACTCGTGATAAGATATTTAAGAGGTACGCACTTACATACGTAACTTTAGCAGCTTAATGCGCACTTTTTCCCTGAATCGACTTCTTTCTGAAATCCAACGTCGAAAATCACCTGGTGATTCTGTAATATCGACACTGGTACTTATTTGCATTAAAACCGGTGTTAATACAATATTTTCTGTTTTTCTCTGTCTGGTACAGCAGCCGACGATGTCTGTAATGCTGGGGTCATTGGTTTGCATTTCGCGCCGCATACTTGCCAACGTCTGTGTTTGCGACTGACTCCGGTAACAGTGCAAACAGTGAGGGTTTGCGCCAGAAAAAAAAACATTAATGTTAATGTATCATATCCAGAAGAAAAATCACCGGTGCAAAGTAAGAGTGATTCACATTAACGGTGCGTCATCACAGCGAAATAACAAGACAGAGACTCCACTCGCAATGCGAGAGTGGAATCAGCGCTGATGAGGTGTATTCACCCACAGAATTACAGACTACTGTCGTCACCAGCGATGCGCATATAATGTCCTGTCATTACACGGAATAGTTTGACAACAACTCAGTGTTGCAGTCCAAGCGTCGGCCGTCTCTTGAGGCTTTAAGAATGGTGTTGCGTTCAGTTCAATGAAATAAGGCGTGTTATTTCACCATCGGCATTACGGTTCGTTAGAGCAGAGAAATAATTGCTAATTAGCAGTAATTAGCGCCAGTCAATGAACCAGTTGTTTTCAACATTGGTAACCGATTAGCTATAAAAGAATGTCATTCTGTGCTTCAGCTACATTGAGGACGGAAACATCCAGACGCGGTAGACTCTCAACAACGTGTGATCCGTGAAGAGTTTTACCCAGTAGGTGCAAAAGAAAATTGCTATCTGGGCTTTTTTATAATTGCTTGAGTTCATTTCCTGGCTATTTACAACTTTTATGACATTTAGAAATTGGGAACACTCCGAACAGAACTGTAAATATTAACAGCCTTGGATTAACAATGTTTGAAGACAGGGCTATTTGTTACACAGTGATTATAATTGTCGGTATCCCGGGTAAGTGCCTTTCGATTACTTATACAGAAACAGAGACCTCCTGCCGCTCTCAGCTACTGCTGATGTGATTTTAATCGGTGTTTATTAAAAATTCCTAAAATGCCGTCTCGCTCCTCTCAATCTCCTGTCCTGTTGATATTTCAATCTGGGTTATGCAGACTTGTCACTGGAACTGCCTGTAATCTTCTCATTTATCTATTGAGACATCGAACTGTACAGACACAACACAAACAACCCATGTCCAGCAAAACCTCCCGTCATTAGCGGACCTCATTCCTTCCAACCCTGTCACGTGAGCAGTAGATCAACGTTCAAACTCACAGCAAATAGCTTTGATTTCAACTTGTGAAATTCTGTTCCCTTTTCTGGTTCAGGTTCACGGGAAGTGAGCATCACAGGCAATTCTGATATTATTACCGTCTCTCTAATTTTCCCGATCTGATGATTAACGTAACAATTGACAGGATTCTTGTGTCTACAGTCACAAATAAGATTAAGATAAAGGTGAATATTCTCCGTCCCTAAAGGACACTTGTGAAACAAATTAGGCTTTACAGCAACTTGGTAGTGTCGTGTGCTTCGTCACCGAGGCCGGCTTGTTAGGGAAGGGTGAAAGAGACTCGTCTAAAGACAGGGATTCCAATGGCGCGGCCGTGCAGTAGGGTTCCATTTCACCATAAACGATGCGCCGCCACGGCTGTGATCCAGAGTCTCTTGTCGCTCCACAAACACACATGCACGCATCTTCCAGCGGCTGAGCGCCCAACTGGAAATTTGCCGATTTCCACTAAAAAACTTCTCTTCCCTCTTTCTGAAAGGTAAACTCATCTTTTCCTTTTCTATTTTCCCCTGCCAGCGCTGTTCAATTAAAGGACGTTTATGACATTTTGTACTCTTTGACAATTCCCAAGTTTTTCCAGTCACAAATTCGGATCTATGTTTCTTGGTGTCAGTACTGTTCCTTCTGAGATGCGCATTAGGGTTCGCAGCTGCGCCAGAACTGAAATTGGTCACTCCGTAAATATTGTTTTTCAAATCTTTGTTAATATGATTATGAAATACACCGAAATTAACTGTATTACTGAATATAATCCATAAATGTGCTAAATACTAAACGTACCACATTTACATTGAAACATTTTAGAGCTTCAACATATTTGAATCGTCATTGTTTCAAGTTACAACACTGTCAAAAGTGGTAACAATAAAGACAGAAGCTACCAACGCCGTTCAGTCAGAACATTTTACTTCGGAATACCCCCTGTCAGAGGTGACTGCCTAGCAGCGTTTACTTGTGTTGTGTGTTATATTTTGTCATTGTTCGACATGCATGTTACAGATTTAAAAAACACATTTAAAGTACCGCGCACTTTCCAAACTGTGTAACAATGTTCTGCTCAGAGTAATGGTTTGTCCCCGAAGCAGTAAAATAAAACAGAGGGAAGGTTGCTGGGGTGCGTGATCTTGGTTTCAGAATCTGACCTTGCAATCGAATAGTAACTAAAACCTTCGGAAAGAAATGTAGCTACGCACGTCAATTACACTACCTCTCTCCTTGGAGATACGGTGCTTGTAGTTCTCTGAACAGTTCTGCTCGCCCTGTTATAGGAAAGGCAGAAGTACGCTGATATTGGTGTTCACCTGACGGAGAATCTCACCTGGTCCTCAACACCAGCTCCATAGCAAAGAAAGCCCAGCAGCGTCTCTACGTTTTGGAAAGACTGAGGAAAGTCCATCTCCAACCCCCCATCCTCATCACATTCTACAGGGGTTGTATTGAGAGCATCCTGAGCAGCTGCAACACTGCCTGGTTCGGAAATTGCACCATCTCGGATCGCAAGACCCTGCAGCGGATAGTGAGGTCAGCTTAGAGAATCATCGGGGTCTCTCTTCCCCCCATCACGGACATTTACACTACACGCTGCATCTGCAAAGGAAACAGCATTATGAAGGACCCCATGCACCCCTCATACAAACTCTTCTCCCTCCTGCCATCTGGGAAAAGGCTCCGAAGCATTCGGGCTCTCACGACCAGACTATGTAACAATTTCTTCCCCCAAGCTATCAGACTCCTCAATACCCGAAGCCTGGACTGACACCTTGCCCTACTGTCCTGTTTATTATTTATTGTAATGCCAGTATAGTTTTGTGCACTTTATGCAGTCCAGTGTAGGTCTGTAGTCTAGTATAGCTTTCTCTGTGTGTTTTTTTTTATTACGTAGCTCAGTCTAGTTTTTGTACTGTGTCATGTAACACCATGGTCCTGAAAAACGTTGTCTCATTTTTACTATGCACTGTACTAGCAGTTATGGTCGAAATGACAATAAAAGCGACATGACTTGAAAAGTGTGCAGACAAAGATGCTGCGGGGACTCCAGGACCTGAGTTACAGGGAGAGGTTCGGCCGAGTGGCTTTTTATTCCTTCAGGCAGGTGATTGGCGGATGATAATGTATAGATACTGTCATTCATCTGCCCGGGGTTGGGTAATCGTGAGCAAAAGGTGGTAATTTTACGATCAGAGAGCAGAAATGTAGTTGGATTCTGAGAGCCGTTTGCTCACATAGAAGTTGCTTTGTGTGTTGAACAGCCTGACAAAGGAAATGGGCGATAGAGAATCATTAACAAATATTTAAAATACACCTGGGCAGTTTGACAAATGTGAAAGCCTTAGGGAGATGTGATCCAAACGTGAATAGACGGGACCAGCTCAGATGGCCGCGCCGGTCGGCAAGGAATTATGGGCCGAAGGGGGCGTTTCTGTGCTCTATCATTCCTGGACTCTACTCATCGCTGCTGCATCCGTGAACGTGAGGAGAGAATGTAGCAGGTGCTCCTGCAAGGCGCTTGATTCTGCGGTCAGGTTTTCAAACAAGCCGCATAACACAGGTATTTTTTTTTATTTCCTCTGATAATGTCCAGCAGAGAAGAACGATGGATTTTATTTCAAGTGAACAAATCATGGCTGTATTTCCACGCAAAACAGCGTTTGATATTGTGTATTCTTATTTTTGGTCCTTTTTGTCACGCTGCAGTTAACCTTGTGGCGATCATCATTCTGAGCCGAGGAAACTGCGGTCTCTCCAAATGTGTCACGCGGTACCTGGTGGCGATGGCTGCGGCGGATCTAATGGTGGTGATTATCGAAGTCCTGTTCTACCAGATGAGTCGAGCATACGGATTTCATTACGGAATCCTTGACAACGCTCCGTTCTGCCTTGTCCACTATGTCCTGTGTCACGTGGCCGTTGACTGTTCCGTGTGGTTTACTGTCGCTTTCACTTTCGATCGCTTTGTGGCCATTTGCTCCGCTAAATTTAAAACGAAATACTGCATCCCCAAAATTGCAGGTTTGGTGATTGGCGCAATATCTGTCGGTTTCTGTTTAAAAAACGTACCATTTTATTTCCTGTATATTGAAAGAGTAGCATTTTTGATGAGGGGTAACTGGGTCTGTTTCAATAGGCCAGCACTTCCTTTTACGAGATCGTTTGAGTGGTTTTATTGGGTGGACCGTCTGTTGAATCCGCTACTTCCTTTCTTCCTCATTTTGACCCTCAATGCTCTGACCGTCAGACAGATACTGGCGGCGAGCACAGTCCGCAGGGGGCTGAAGGGACGGGGAAATTGCGGGAAACACCGGGATCCGGAGATGCAGAGTCGGAGACAATCCATCATTCTGCTCTTCAGCCTGTCGGCGAGTTTCCTTCTCTGTTGGGCGACAACCACTCTGGTCTTCATTCTCATGCGATGCCTCTACACAGACCTGGAAACGTCCATTCGGCTTTTTCAGGCACAGGTTGCAGGTTCTGTGATTCAGAATTTCAGCAGCTGCACAAATACTTTTATCTACGGAGTGACCCAGACCAGATTCAGAGAGCAGGTGAAAGTTTTTCTGCTCTCCCCCGCTACCTTAGTTTTGAAATGTTTTAGAAAACTATTCTGCTCAGATGAAAGAGTCGAATAAATTTACAATTATGGAAATAAACCCACAATTGCTTTGCGAGAAAATTAATAAACGAAACTCCCTGAAAACTTTTCCATTTTCAAGCAGTACCTGTGTTTCTACCAGATCTGCTTTCCCTTTCTTTCAGTAAAATACTCTGCTTTCCTGTTAAATTGTTTGGTAATTTTCCTTCTGTAAAATGTCTTTTACCTTGCACTTTAAATCACCCGGGTATCGAGATCCATTCTCTAATTGTCCATTACCTCCACCTTTGGAGCGATAATGCAAAGGCAGCCGATCCCGACATCCATTCCCTTTCCCCCTTGGTCGGTGTTTTCACTCTAATTAATGTTCCAGTTCGGCTGCTGTACCAGCATGTTACTGGGAAGTTTGTTGTCCTTGTTCTGTCTAGCGGAAGCTTACTGCTTTCAGCGCAAATTGAAGCCCACAATATAGATGAGTTATAATTTTGTTTCGGCCCAACTTCGCTCTGTTTTGACGTCACATCAGTTCACCTTCCCAACTTCATAAAGTAAATACAAATTGCCCTTGAAATAGCACGATTTCAGCCCCTTCACGGTAATAATGTCGAACATGAGGAAAGCTATAAGCAATTTAGATTTACCATTTTATACATTCAACTGATTTCATAGTATGTATTTTCTCAATTCCTACATTGAGTGCGAGCCATTATAATGCCGGTCATGGAAGCTATATTCCTGTTTTATACATTCCCGTTTTTTATTATTTTTTTCCAGGATGTTGCGCGTGATGGGATTGAACTGCGGCCTCTCTACCGTGTCACGTGTCGCAAGGAGCTGCGTTCTGACCAATGACTGTGAAATGATAGCTCCGAATCTGTAATCGCGGCAGTTTAAAATAATGAGTGGAGATCTAAAACTTCGGAAGGTCTGCATAAAGCGGATGTACAGAGGACGTTTCCTGTAGTGAAGGAGTGTAGAAACAGAGATGACAGCCTCAGAATTAAGCGACTCCCCTTTGGAACACAGACGAGAGGGAAAAAAATGTTTATCCAGGGGACGGTAAATCTGTGGACACGATAGGCACAGTGGGTTGTGTAGCTAAAGTCATTGGCTGCATTTAAGGCCAAGTTTTAGAGCATTCTGTTTAATCAGGGCTTCAAAGGTTAAGGAAGAGCGGGAGAATAGCGGTGAAAGGGATAATAAATCAGCCATGATGGCGGCATCGACTGACTGAATGACCTAATTCCTCTTCTAGCGTCTTCTGGTTTATGGAATTCATTCTCACTTAACAACACATCACTTCAGTTTCTCGAGTCTTCAACACCTGCTCCGGATTTTAAGCTGTAAATCCAAAACCACAAACGCCTGGTGTCCTTCTATCTGACGTTCCACCTGAACTGAAGATATACATACTCCAATTCTTGCACGATTTTGTCGTTAACACATTAATTAAATATCCATGTGTGCTAGTGTGAGACATAAACTACATCATGCATGTTCCAAGGCCCTATGCCTTCCGCTCAACCAATCACATTCTCTCCGGTCACTATGCGTCATGTTCCACGCATCAACAGGCTATCGGGAATACGACTGGAAAACCAGCCGTCTGCCCGCGCCCTCGTAAGACATTGACCGCCATTATATTAAAATATGCGTGTACAGCACAATGGATCTGAGAAACAGTAATCAATTAACTGTTCTTACCTCGACCTGCCCAGAATTATCTCAAAATAAAACTGACCTGCTGTTTGTGAACTCTGCCCAGTTAACTGAATGATGTAATAGCATTGAAAAACACTTTACGGAAAACGCCCCAGTGGAGCAACTTCATCTATTGATTGAGCCCCCACTTTGAAGTTGTCCTTTCCTCTTATTCGGAACTTCTGGAAACATATTGCGCAATCCGGAATTGCTATATCACTTTTGAAACGTTAAGTTCTTGACAAGTTGTCACCACTTACTGAAATATCAGAATTGTCTCGAAATTCCTGCCTACGTTGTGCCGCTTTGTTTACCGTTACACTTTCCGAGGAAAATTTGCGGAAGGTGTGCGTTTGCTGTAAGTTCAGTTTAACCTTCGGAAGGAAGTGTAGATGCGCACGTCAATTACACTCCCTCTCTCCTCGGAGATACCGCGCTTGGAGTTCTGTGAACAGCTTTGGTCGCCCTGTTATAGGAAAGGCAGAAGTCCGCTGAAAAGAGTGCAGACAGTATTCACAAAGATGCTGCAGGGACTCTCGGGGTTGAGTTACAGGGAGAGGTTCGGCCGAGTGGCATTTTATTGAGGGGTCGCCCTGTTATAGGAAAGGCAGAAGTCCGCTGAAAAGAGTGCAGACAGTATTCACAGAGATGCTGCAGGGACTCTCGGGGTTGAGTTACAGGGAGAGGTTCGGCCGTGTGGCATTTTATTACAAAAGGCAGGTGACCGGCGGATGAGGTGCATAAAACCATGACAATGTATAGATACAGTCATTCATCTCCGTGGGATAGGTATCGTGAACAAAAGGGGGTGAATTTATGATCAGAGGGCAGAAATGCAGTTGGATTCCGAGCGACGTTTCCTCACGTAGAAGTTGCTCTGTAGATTGAACAGCCTGACAAAGGAAATGGGCCCCACAGAGTCGTTAACAGTATTTGAAGTACACATGGACAGTTTGACGAATGTGATCCAATCACGGACAAGGGTATCAGATGGCCATGTCGGTCGGCATGGAGATATTGGGCCGAAGGACGCGTTTCTGTGATCTATCATTCTTGGACTCGCTCATCGCTGCTGCATCCATGAAGATGAAGAGATTAATGTGAGCATGCGCTACTGTAAAACGCTTTATGCTGCGGTCACGCGTTCAAACGAACAATGTATCTTTTTACTTCCACCGATAATGTCCGGCAGAGATGAACGATGGGTTTTATTTCAAGGGAACAAACGATAACTGTATTTCTACCAAAAAAAAGAAATGCGTTTGATTTTCTTTATTCTTAGTTTTGGTCTATTTTTTCACTGCAGTTAACCTTATGGCGATCATCATTCTCAGCCGAGGAAATTGCGGTCTCTCCAAATGTGTCACGCGGTACCTGGTGGCGATGGCCGCGGCGGATCTAATGGTGGTGACTATTGAAGTCCTGTTCTACCAGATGGGTGAAGCATATGGACTTTACAGATTCCTGGACAACGCTCCGTTCTGCCTTGTCCACTACGTCCTGTATCACGTGGCCGTTGACTGTTCCGTGTGGTTTACTGTCGCTTTCACTTTCGATGGCTTTGTGGTCATTTGCTCCGCTAATTTTAAAACGAAGTACTAATATCCAAAGTTGCAGGATTGGTGATAGGCGCAGTATCTGTCGGTTTCTGTTCAAAAAACATCGCATTTTATTTCCTGTATATGGATGGAGAAGCGTTGTTGGAAAATGGTGACTGGGTCTGTACCAATAGGCCCGCACTTAGTTTCACAGAATCGTTTGAGTGGTTTTATTGGGCGGACCGTCTGTTGAATCCGCTACTTCCTTTCTTCCTCATTTTGACCCTCAATGCTCTGACCGTCAGACAGATACTGGCGGCGAGCAGAGTCCGCAGGGGGCTGAAGGGACGGGGAAGTTGCGGGAAACAGCGAGATCCGGAGATGGAGAGTCGGAGACAATCCATCATTCTGCTCTTCAGCCTGTCGGCGAGTTTCCTTCTCTGTTGGGCGACGACCACTCTGGTCTTCATTCTCATGCGATGCCTCTACACAGACCTGGAAATGTCCATTCGGCTTTTTCAGGCACAGTTTTGGGGTTCTGTGATTCAGAATTTCAGCAGCTGCACGAATACATTTATCTACGGAGTGACCCAGACCAGATTCAGAGAGCAGGTGAAAGCTCTTCTGCTCTCCCCCGCTACCTTAGTTTTGAAACATTTTAGCTGTCTATACCGTTCAGTTGAAAGGGTCAAATATTTTTCGCATTCCGAATATAAATCCACACCTGCTCTACAAGCACATGAATAAATTGAACTTCCTGAAAACGTTGTTGTTCCCAGCAGTTCAGCCTTTCAAATATATTCAATTCAATTCAGTTAACTTTTCTTAAGGCTATCTACCCAGTAGTAACTCAAAATTAAAGTGACGCGCTGACAGTGAACAGTGCCCACTTAAACGGACAATTTAATGTCATTCCAAATCACTTTACACACACATCCCAATCAGTAGAGCAGCATATTATGGATCGAGCCACAACGGTAAAATTGCCCCTTGGTTTAATTCGGCATTTCTGGAAACATACTGTATAATACAGAGTTGCTATCTCACTTCAGAAACATTGAACTAGTAACCAGTCGTTAGCAATTTCCTGAATAGGAAACTTATCTGGAAATTTCTCAATATGCCGTGCCACTTTGCTTCACGTTGCCCTCTCCAAAAACAAAGTTGCAGAAAGGTCAGATTAGCTGTAATTTCAGTTCAGTTATCGCTAGTATGTTTATAACTTGAGGTGTAGTGAAATCAGGAATTCACTTCTAATATTAGGCGCGATCAGATCTTGATAATTGCTTAAAAATTCAGACATATTAATTTTCGTTCAGACAGATCTACCTTATGGAAGCCCAGCGTCAGCTCTCAGGCATCTTGTCCAGATTACTCCTCCAACAGGTCCCCACCGCGGAGCACCAGGCCATTGTCCACCACACCAGCACTGATCTTATTAGCTCTGGGTATCAACTTGCACTGCAACGCCTTCATAGTTCCCGCACCCGGCGTCTCCAGTTTCTAACTCGTACTCAAGACCCACAATCCTACCTGTTCAGGTAGACCCATTGTTATAGATAGTTCCCGCACCCGGCGTCTCCAGTTTCTAACTCGTACTCAAGACCCACAATCCTGCCTGTTCAGGTAGACCCATTGTTATAGATAGTTCCCGCACCCGACGTCTCCAGTTTCTAACTCGTACTCAAGACCCACAATCCTACCTGTTCAGGTAGACCCATTGTTACAGATAGCTCCCGCACCCGGCGTCTCCAGTTTCTAACTCGTACTCAAGACCCACAATCCTGCCTGTTCAGGTAGACCCATTGTTACAGATAGTTCCCGCACCCGGCGTCTCCAGTTTCTAACTCGTACTCAAGACCCACAATCCTACCTGTTCAGGTAGACCCATTGTTATAGATAGTTCCCGCACCCGGCGTCTCCAGTTTCTAACTTGTACTCAAGACCCACAATCCTGCCTGTTCAGGTAGACCCATTGTTACAGATAGTTCTGCCCCACTGAACTCATATCTGTATACACTGACTCAGTTTCACCCCCGTAGTTCATTCCCTTCCTATACACATCCATGACAGCTCACACGCTTTGGATCATCTCAATGTTGTCTGGTTCCCTGACCCATATCATATTATATATACCATCGATGCCCAGTCACTATACACCCCCATCCCTCACAAGGAAGTTCCCAAAGCTCCTCATTTCTATTTGGACACCAGACCAACGACTTCCATTCCACCATCACTCTCCTCCGTCTAGCGGAGCTTGTCCTCACTCTCAATAATTTCTCCTTTAGATCCTCCCACTCCCTTACAACAAAAGGTGTACCCATGACCACTCGCAAGGTGGCCCAGCTATGTCTGCCTTTTTGTCGGCTCCGTGGAGGTGCGTGGAGGGAGGGAGGGGTGAAATAAAGAGCTGGGAGGTTGATTGGTGACAGGTATAAAGGTCTGGAGAAGGGGGAATCAGAATCGAACAGAGAGAAGTCCATGGAAAAAGGAAAGTTTGTGGGGTGGTGGTGGTTAGGGGAGAGCACCAGAGGGTGGGGATCATCAGGTGAGAAGAGAAGTTCTGAAAGGGAGACATGAATACAGAATGGTGAAGAGGTTGTGGGGGTGAGTGTGGGTAGTGACCAGATGTTAGAGGAATCAATGTTCATGCCATAATATTGGAGGCTACCCTGACGGAATACAAGGAGTCAGTACTCGAACCTGTGTGTCGCCGCCTTGGCAGTAGAGGAGGCCGCGGACGGGCATGTCAGAATGGGAACGGGAAGCAGAATTGAAATGGGAGGCCACCGCTTTTTGTGGCAGGTGCTCGACGAGGGGGAGGGGTCTTCCGACCTACGTTGGGTCTCACTGATATATAGGAGCTCTCAACGACCGGATACTGTAGATGACCCCAACAGACTCGCAGGTGAAGTGTCGCCACACCTGGAAGGACTGTTTGGGCGCTGAGGGAGGGGGTGTAGGGGCAGATGTTGTGCTTGTTCCAGTTGTAATGATAAGTGCCAGGAGGAAGATCAGTGGGGAGGGACAAGGGAGTCACACAGGGAGTCATCCCTGCAGAAAGCAGAAATGGTCGGAGTTGTATGAGGATGGGAAGATGTGCTCGGTGGTGGGATCCCGTTGGAGGTGGTGGAAGTTATGTGTAATTATGTGCAGAATGTGCATTGTGGTGCGGTAAGTGAGGACAAGAGGAACACTATCCATGATGGGGCGGCGGGTGGATGGTGTAAGGGCAGATGTGTGTGAAATGGAAGAGATGCGGGTGAGGCAGCGTTCATGTTGGGGAAGAAGAAGCCCCTTTCTTTGAAGAAGGAGGACAGCTCAGTTGCTCCGGAATGAAAAGCCTCAGCCTGAGAGCAGATACAGAGGGGACGGAGGAGCTGAAAGAAGGGGTGGCTTTGTTTCCAAATGACAGGATGGAAAGAGGGACCGTCCGGACTGCTGTGAGGCAGTAGGTTTATAAAATATACCAGTGGATAGACTGTCTCCGGAGATGGAGGCAGAGATGGAGAAAGGGAATGGAGGTGTCGGAAGTGGACCTGGTAATCTTAAGGTCAGGGTGGAAGTCGGTGGCAAAGTTGAATACATCGACCAGCTCAGCACGAGTGCGGGAAGCAGCAACTATGCAATCGGCGATGTAGCGTTGGATGATTCGGGGAACGTTGCTGTTGTACGTTTCGAATAAGTCCTGGTGACTTATCCAAATTGATGCTTTCCAAAAGCTCCTGCACATCTTCGTCCTTAATATTTACATGCTCGGGCTTTTCAGTCCGCTCTAAGTTGTCCCTACAATCGACAAGATCCTTTCTCCGTAGTGAATACTGAAGCAACGTACTCATTAAGTACCTCCGCTATCTCCCCCGGTTCCATACACTTTTTTACACTGTCACACTTGATTGGTTCTATTCTCTCATTTCTTATCCTCTTTCTCTTCACATACTTGTAGAATGCCTTGGGGTTTTCCTTAATCCTGTCCACCAAGGCCTTCTCATGGCCCCTTCCGGCTCTCCTAATTTCTGTCTTGAGCTCCTTCATGCTAACGTTATAATCTTCCAGCTCTCTATCATTACGTAGCTTTTTGAACCTTTCGTAAGCTCTTCCTTTCTTCTTGACTAGATTTACCACAGCCTTTGTACACTTTTTCGGCTTCTCTGCTGCAGGACGAGTAATAACAGCTTTTCCGGTCTTATCTGGGTCTGAGGTCCCTTACCGGTGGAACTATTCCCAGGAATATTCTCGGCTACATGACGGAGAGGTCCACATCCATCCTAAATTGCCGGAACCAGAATTGGGAGCCACAGTCCAGCTGTGCCCAGTCCTGCTCCAACATCTTCCTGCTTCTGCCTCTGGGCTTCGAAGTGCCCGATGTCCCTCACTCCCCACTCTCTCAACGAAGTAGTGAAGCTGACCAACTCATCACAAGCACATCGCTTCTCGGAGTGAGCAATATCTACAGGAGGCGCCTCCTCAAGAAAGTGACGTCGTCATCAAAGGTCCCGTCATTTAGGTCATTCTGTCTGTCACAGCTGCAGTCAGACAGGACCCGTATGCGTGTCACGTGCTTTTGTCGTCATGCGGTATCCGAGCATTGCATTACAGAATAACACAGCTGTAAATTACAATAACTACAGTATGTACAGAAATAAATTAAATATACCATGCAGAACGAAAGAGAAAAATACAGAGGAAAATTTCGTCACCGAATCGATCTCCATTCTCAAATCTGATTGTGGATGGAGGAAGCTGCTCCTGAGTGTGTGTGGTCGGGTCCCTGTGCCCTCTGGGCGAGCGAGGGGAGTGGGGTGAACTCCTTACTGATGGATACAGCATTTTGAGGCATCGCCTTTTGAAGGTGTCTTGGGTGCTTGTCTGTCGAAATGTGCGAGAGTCCTCCATGACAAACCGATTCCTCTCAAACTCTGAATGTACTATCGCCGCAGTCGTGCTCTCTTTGAGATTGCATCAATATATTGGGCCGGGATGGATCCTCAAAGAGGCTAACACCAATGAAATTGAAACTGCTCACTCCTTCCACTTCCGGTCCGTCAACGAGAGGACTGTTGGCTGGTCCCTCGACCTCCCCTTCCTGGACACAGAGGTTGAGGCTGGGGGAGATCTGGCAGAACCTGGTAGAGTTATGAGAGGCCTGGAAGGTGAATTGTTGTGGCCAAATGTTGCGGAAAAATCTCAGGAGCAGCAAATAGAATAAATCCGGCCGACTCAGAGAATTGTTTCAGACTAAAGGTCTTTATTGCATTATATGATGGAGAGCCACCTTCCACCTAAAAGCGGTGCTTAGGGGCTCTGCTTCTCTGGCAGACCCAGCTCATTATATAGACACAGCGTAGGTGACTAACAACACTTACGAATAACATTGGTTGACTGTGAACTTAGTACTAGATTGTAACAAACAACGTGACTTTGAACTTCGGACTAATTTTCAACAACCAAGAGCATGACGTCAATATGGTGCCATAGCATTCTTGTTTACACTTTAGCAAGGACTGGATTCTAAGACTTGCAACTCAGAGCTCAGCTAAATTTTAAGAGCATTCATAAGCGAATAGGTTAACCCCTGCATATCCAAAGAGTCTTAAGTTCTTCCACACCAAGGTGGAAATATCAACTGGGCGATGGTCTGTATTTAACACGAGAGGAGAGTAGCTTAGAGGAGATGTGCGGGGCAAGTTTGTTTGTTTCACAGATAATGGTGGGTGCCTGGAAAATCTGTCAAGTGTGGCAGTCGGTAATACATTGTTGTTTATTGTTGTTTATTACGTTGTTGGCGTAGCACATGAGCATGCAGTGATTGAATGGAGATGGGTCATGTACAGTCAACAGAGTTTAATCTCATTCGGTATCTTGTTCAGCGCAGGAATAGTGAGTCACAGGGCTTGTTCCTGTTCTCTACTGTTTCATGATCCCAACATGTCCAGGTGATGTGTTCACATTGTGATATCAGTCTGTTCACCATCTTCTGTCCATTCACCCCCATTCATCTCGTTCTTCTGCACTGATGGGTGTAATATAGGACACTGTATCCTGCAACACAGGAGTAACTCTTCCGCGCATCATGTCCCTGACGGTGGAAATATTCCCGGCTGTGCAGTGACGTAATCAGTGACGCCAAATTCTCAGGATTCTTCTATCAATCGCGTGCTGCAGTGAGCAGCTTTGGATGATTCCAAATGTGAAACTTGATCTCCCCTCGCATCCCAACTCACAAACGCTTTCAGTGCTGCACGGAACAAGGCTGACACAATTTTATCAATGAAAAATGCATGGCATATTACAGAGCAGTCTGAAGCTGTCATAAGAAAATCGAAATGAATATTATATTATTTATCAGTGGGAAATAACTCTGGATAATTCATGGTCAGGTGCACATTGAGGAATATGTGATAGAATCGGCAAATATAAGAGTTGCGAATACACGGCGAAGGAGCAATTTAGAACTGTGAGAGAAATGTCTATAGCGGGGGTGATTGATAAGTTCGTGGCCTGATGTAGAAGGTGTCAACTTTAGAAACCTGGTGCATTTATTTTTCAATGAGTTATGATGAGTTATTAACTTCAAACTTTCTGCATAATCACTCAAAGAGCTGAAATCCACGTGCATGTAACGTGAACTGTATAATTCATCTCCTTCGAACTTATCAATCACCCCTGCTGAGGACCACTTCTGGAGGTCCAGGACGGCGACTTCTACAAAGAAGGAATCCGTACGCTTCACGACCGCTGGACTAAGTGTGTCAATGTAGGAGGGAACTATGTTGAAAAATAAACGTGTTTGGTTTTCTAAAGTTCACTCCTTCTATCTTAGCCACGAACTTATGAATCACCCCTCATAAATCCTGATCAAACAAAAAGCTCGATGCCTCTATGGGTTTTATTTCGATCTGTTTATTAAGTTAGTTATGCACTTGTTTGATTAAATTAATTAAAATATTTATTTTCCATATATTCATTCAACATTTCAGGGATTGTTTTCTCAAACCACAGAAATTTTACGGATCGGCTGCTGTTCAATTGGTTCTATGTGTTATCAAGAGATGCAAGCAGAATGATGCCGGGCCGAATGGTCTGTTTGCCGTATGACTCTATTACACAGGATGTCATGCTCCATACAGCCGTGATCATTCATCAGTGCACTGTCTCTCTCACAATTTTAACATAAACCAAATGCAGGAGACTCTTGTTCTAAAAATAGCTCTGTGAATACAGAATCTATTTTAAGAGTATATTCTGAATTTGAGAAATAGCGAGAAAGAAGGAGGATAAATAGACCCGCTCACACTGAGTCAGAGTCTCACAGGTGTAGGACTGAGCCGACACAAGAAATACTCGAACAGAGACTGACAGGTACAGAATGAAACCCACACTCTCACACTGTAGCGGAGACTGACAGATACAGAATGAAACCCACACTCTCACACTGTAGCGGAGACTGACAGATACAGAATGAAACCCACACTCTCACACTGTAGCAGAGACTGACAGATACAAAATGAAACCCACACTCTTACACTGTAACAGAGACTGACTGATAAAGAATGAAACCCACACACTCACACTTTAACAGAGACTGACAGATACAGAATGAAACCCACACTCTCATGCTGTAACAGAGACTGACAGATACAGAATGAAACCCGCACTCTCATGCTGTAACAGAGACTGACAGATACAGAATGAAACCCGCACTCTCACACTGTAGCAGAGACTGACAGATACAGAATGAAACCCACACTCTCACACTGTAGCAGAGACTGACAGATACAGAATGAAACCCACTCGCTCTCACTGAACCCGAGAGTGACACCTACAGAAGCCCACACTCTCAGTCTGTACCAGGGACTGATTTCTACAAAATGAACCCGCTCGCCACTCTCACATTGCACCGGTGACTGGTGGGTACACAATGAACCATCCCTCTTTACACCATAGCGGCGACAAGTAGGTAGACAATAGAACACACATATTATGCGATGGAATCTCTCCTGTTTGTTGATTGTCTCTGCACTGCTGTCGTTCTCTGTCTCTCCTCTGTATTTTATGTGAATTGCAATTCAATCTTCACTTCATTTTCGGCTTGAAACGTACTGTATCCTGAACACTCTGCTCTCCGGTAGACTGAGCTACTACCCTCTGTTCTCTATTTACTGTTCATTTTTCTTTCACGCTCTTTTGAATATCGCTTTCTGCAACAAGTCGTTTCTCTTTTGCTGTGTCCCTTAATCTATCTGCAGACTCTGCCGTAAAATATGTTGCTTAACGTGTTCAGTGACGAAAGATAAAGATATGAACAGGGACATCAGTGAAGAATTTAATACATTCGCAGTAAGAGATGGAGAGGACTGAGAGGGGGGAGGGATAGAGATTCAACGAGATAGAGAGACAGATGGAGGAAGTGTATGTGAGCGAGAGAGTTAGAGAAAGTCTATGTGTGTGTGAGTGTGTGTGTGTGTGTGTGTGTTTATTATGGTTTCGAAATTGAATGTACTTCATGTGTGACCTTATTTGGCGATCCTGTATTTATTTCTACCAGGGCACAGCGCAGATAATCCCAAATACACTGGTATATTATGTTAAAGCAGGAGATGATGACATCTGTTTACGGAGTTGAATCTATAAATGACAGAAACTATTATGCCGGTATTTACACCAGAGTCAAACGTGTTGGTGGTTGCGCTCGTAACCCACAGGGCAGTGAATGACAGCCTTACCAGAGCATTATACTCCTACAGCTAACTGAACACCATAATATTTCTACATCTTACTGTGGGTCAGGTGGATTCAACAGCGGCTTTGACCGTCACCTTACCGTTTCAACATCCACAGCACGAATAGGAATTTGTATTCATGTACTTTATACGATGCCCTGTATAACAGGTATTTCAGTACCCACAACCGCATATACATATGCACTCTCACACACACACATGGACACACGAACAAACAAATAAACACACAAAGACAAATACACATATACACAGATACTACAGATATGGAGAAGATGGTTTAAAAGATAGAAGGAACGGTAGACAGCTCTGGAATTCAAGGTATCGAAAGTAAATATTATTTTAGGGAAGCTGATCAAAATGAGGTAAACATTGATGTCGCCCAGGGCTGATGGAGAACTGGACAGAGTGTCTGTGGACACAGCGGGTATGTTTTATATCTGGTGGCACCGAGTAGGATCTGGTGTTCTTTCTGCATGAAACAATTTAGAACATTGAATATAGAACATAGACCAGTACAGCACAGTACAGGCCCTTCGGCCCACAATGTTGTGCCGACCCTCAAACCCTGCCTCCCATATAAGCCCCTACCTCATTGGATTATTCCAAATGTGGAACCTGACCTTCCCTCATACCCTACGCACAAAATTCCTCACTACTACACAGGGCAAGGCCGTAACTATTTTGTCAATAAAACATAGAAGGCAAGATACAGACCAGTCTGAAGCTCACACAAGAGAATCAAAATTAATATTGCATTATTTACGAGTGGGACATCACTCGAATAATCTAATGCAGTTCCGCACAAGAATTGTGCAAAAGAACTGGCAAACAAGAGAGCAGAGATACTCGGTGAAGGTAGCAATTTTGAATAGTTGAGGGAAACCTTTTTGTATACATGCTGCAGGAACATGAAATATTCTGCATCTATGGCTTCTATTTCTATCAGTTCATGAATTTACTTACGCACTTATATAATCTCACTCTCACTTATACACTCTCACACTGTAACAGAGACAGATAGATACAGAATGAAACCCACACTCTCACACTGTAGTAGAGACTGACAGATACAGAATGAAACCCACACTCTCACACTGTATCAGAGACTGACAGATACAGAATGAAACCCACACTTTCACACTGTAACAGAGACTGACAGATACAGAATGAAACCCACACTCTCACACTGTAGCAGAGACCGAATGATACAGAATGAAACCCACACACTCACCCTGTAGCGGAGAATGACAGATACAGAATGAAACCCACACGCTCACACTGCAACAGAGACTGACAGATACAGAATGAAACCCACACTCTCACACTGTAGCAGAGACTGACAGATACAGAATGAAACCCACACTCTCACACTGTAGTAGAGACTGACAGGTACAGAATGAAACCCACACTCTCACACTGTAGCAGAGACTGTCAGATACAGAATGAAACCCACACTCTCACACTGTATCAGAGACTGACAGATACAGAATGAAACCCACACTTTCACACTGTAACAGAGACTGACAGATACAGAATGAAACCCACACTCTCACACTGTAGCAGAGACCGAATGATACAGAATGAAACCCACACACTCACCCTGTAGCGGAGAATGACAGATACAGAATGAAACCCACACGCTCACACTGCAACAGAGACTGACAGATACAGAATGAAACCCACACTCTCACACTGTAGCAGAGACTGACTGATACAGAATGAAACCCACAGTATCACACTGTAACAGAGACTGACAGATACACAATGAAACACACACTCTCATACTGTAGCAGAGACCGACAGATACAGAATAAAACCCACACTCTCACACTGTAGCAGAGCCTGAAAGATACAAGGTGATACCTAAACTCTGACCCTGTATCAGAGAATGACAGATACAAAATAAAAACCTACACTCTCACACTGTAAGAGAGACTGACTGCTAAAGAATGAAACTCGCACTCTCACGCCGTTTCAGAGACTGGCAGACACAAAATGAAACCCACAATCTCACACTGTAACAGAGACTGACAGCAACAGAATGAAACCAACACTCTCACAGTTTACCCGAGAGTGACACCTACAGAAGCCCACACTCTCAGCCTGTACCAGGGACTGATTTCTACAAAATGAACTCGCTCCCCACTCTCACATCGCACCGGAGATTGGTGGGTACAGAATGAACCACCCCTCTTTACACCATAGCGGCGACAAGTAGGTAGACAATAGAACACACATATTATGCGATGGAATCTCTCCTGTCTGTTAGATAGATAGATAGATAGATACTTTATTCATCCCCATGGGGAAATTCAACCTTTTTTCCAATGTCTCTGCACTGCTGTCGTTCTCTGTCTCTCCTCTGTATTTTATGTGAATTGCAATTCAACCTTCACTTCATTTTCGGTTTGAAACCTACTGCATCCTGAACCCTCTGCTCTGCTGCAGACTGAGCTACTACCCTCTGTTCTCTATTTACTGTTCATTTTTCTTTCATGCTCCTTTCAATATCGCTTTCTGCAACAAGTCGTTTCTCTTTTTTTCTGTCCCTTAATCTGTCTGCAGACTCTGCCGTAAAATATCTTGCTTAACGTGTTCAGTGAAGGAAGAGAAAGACATGAACAGGGACATCAGTGAAGAATTAAATACATTCGCAGTAAGAGATGGAGAGAAGGAGTGAGAGGGGTGAGGGATAGAGAGTCAACGAGATAGAGAGACAGATGGAAGAAGTGTATGTGAGCGAGAGAGATAGAGAAAGTCTATGTGTGTCTGTGTGTATGTCAGTGTTTATTATGGTTTCGAAATTGAATGTACTTCATGTGTGACCTTATTTGGCGATCCTGTATTTATTTCTACCAGGGCACAGCGCAGATAATCCCAAACACACTGGTATATTATGTTAAAGCAGGAGATGATGACTTCTGTTTACGGAGTTGAATCTATAAATGACAGACACTATTATGCCGGTATTTACACCAGAGTCAAACGTGTTGGTGGTTGCGCTCGTAACCCACAGGGCAGTGAATGACAGCCTTACCAGAGCATTATACTCCTACAGCTAACTGAACACCATAATATTTCTACATCTTACTGTTGGTCAGGTGGATTCAACAGCGGCTTTGACCGTCACCTTACCGTTTCAACATCCACAGCACGAATAGGAATTTGTATTCATGTACATTATACGATGCCCTGTATAACAGGTATTTCAGTACCCACAACCGCATATACATATGCACTCTCACACACACACATGGACACACGAACAAACAAATAAACACACAAAGACAAATACACGTACACACAGATACTACAGATATAGAGAAGATAGTTTAAAAGATGGAAGGAACAGTAGACAGCTCTGGAATTCAAGGTATCGAAAGTAAATATTATACCAGGGAAGCTGATGAAAATGAGGTAAACATTGATGTCGCCCAGGGCTGATGGGGAACTGGACAGAGTGTCTGTGTACACAGCGGGTATGTTTTTTATCTGGTGGCACCTAGTAGGATCTCGTGTTTTTTTCTGCATGAAACAATTTGGAACATTGAACATAGAACTTAGAACAGTACAGCACAGTACAGGCCCTTCGGCCCACAATGTTGTGCCGACCCTCAAACCCTGCCTCCCATATAACCCCCTAACTCATTGGATTATTTCAAATGTGGAACCTGACCTTCCCTCACACCCTACTCACAAACTTCCTCACTACTACACAGGGCAAGGCGGTAACTATTTTGTCAATAAAACATGGAAGGCATGATGCTGACGAGTCTGCAGCTCACAAAAGAGAATCAAAATTAATATTGCATTATTTACGAGTGGGACATCACTCGAATAAACTAACACAGTTGCGCACAAGAATTGTGCAAAAGAACTGGCAAAAAAGAGAGCAGAGATACTCGGTGAAGGTAGCAACTTTGAATAGTTGAGGGAAACTTATTTGTATACATGCTGCTGGAACATGAAACATTCCGCATCTATGGGTTCTATTTCTATCAGTTCATGAATTTACTTCCGCACTTATATAATCTCACTCTCACTTATACACTCTCACACTGTAACAGAGACTGACAGATACAGAATGAAACCCACACTCTCACACTGTAGCAGAGACTGACAGATACAGAATGAAACCCCCACTCTCACAGTGTAGTAGAGACTAACAGATAAAGAATGAAACACCCACTCTCACAGTGTAGTAGAGACTAACAGATACAGAATGAAACCCACACTCTCACACTGTAACAGAGACTGACAGATACAGAATGAAACCCACAATCTCACACCGTAAAAGAGACTGACAGATACAGAATGAAACCCACACTATCCCACTGTTACAGAGACTGACAGATACAGAATGAAACCCACACTATCCCACTGTTACAGGGACTGACAGACACAGAATGAAACACACACTCTGACACTGTAACAGAGACTGGTATGTACAATATGATATGTATACTCTCACAATAAACTAGAGAGTGAGAACTAAAGAAACGCACATTCTCAATCTGTACCAGCGACTGATATCTATAAAATGATCCCCACACTGTCACTTTGCTCCGGAGACTGGTGGGCCCAGAATGAACACCCCCTCCACTGTATACCGGCGACAGGCAAGTGGAGAATGAAACCAACACTCTTACATTATCCCGTTTGTCCATTGTCTCTGTACTGCTGTCGTTATCTCTCACTAATTCTGCATTTTATGTCAACTGCACTTTAACGCTCTCTTCATTTTCACCTTGTGGCCTACTGCATGCTCAATCGTTTCCTCGCTCTGGTAGACTGTCCTATTACTCTGTTCTCCCAATTTAGTGTTCCTCTTCTTCATTCTGCTGTGAATAATCCTTGTTTCTACAACATGGCCCTGCAGCTGTTTCAATGTCGCTTTTGTTTCTTCAATCCTTTAATCGAGATGTTGACTCGACCGTGAAACATCGTGTTCAACGCGTTCCGATTGGGAAGAGAAAGCCACGAACTGGGAGATCCACAAAGAATTTAATACATGTGCTGACGTTCATTTGCCTGCGTGTGCGTGTGTGTGTGTGTGTGTGTGTGTGTGTGTGTGTGTGTGTGTGTGTGTGTGTGTGTGTGTGTGTGTGTGTGTGTGTGTGAGAGAGAGAGAGAGAGAGAGAGAGAGAGGGAGTGAGAGTATGTGTGTATTTGTGCGTGTGTGTGTGTGTGCGCGCGCGCGTGTGAGGGAGCGAGAGTATACGTGTGTGTATATGTATTGTGCGTGTGTGTGCGTGTGTGTGTGTGTGTGTGTGTGTGCGTGTGTGTGTGTGCGTGTGTGTGTGTGCGTGTGTGTGTGTGTGTGTGTTTGTGTGTGTGTGTGTCTGCTAATAATGTTTTTCAATATGGCTTTATGTGATGCTGTGGTCCTACTTGTCGGTCCTGCATTTATTTCTGCAGGGTACTGCGCAGGTAATGCCAATAACACAGGCATTTTTATGTTCAACCATGAGAAGAATCGGGTTGGAATCTATAGATGGCAGAAAGTATTTTGTTAAATTATGCCGGTATTCACACCAGGGAGAAACGGGTTGATGGTTGTGCTCAAAACCCACAGGGCAGTGGATGGCAGCCTTATCAGCGCATTGTATTGCTACAGCTAACTGAAGGAAACAGTGTTTCAGCTTCTCACTGTTCCTCAGGTGGATTCTACATCGGCTTTGTCCGTCACTTTACCGTTTCAAAATCCACAGCACGAGTAGGAAATTTTATACAGATACGTTATAAGATATATAACAGGTATACACGTACATAGGTAATTTTAACAGCTTAATACGCAATTTTTCCCTGAATCAAAGAACTGGCCAAAGAACACTGAGGCTGTCTACAAGAAGGGTCAGAACAGACTCTATTTCCTGAGGAGACTGAGGTCCTTTAACATCTGCCGGACGATGCTGAGGATGTTCTACGAGGCTGTGGTGGCCAGTGCTATCATGTTTGCTGTTGTGTGCTGGGGCAGCAGGCTGAGCGTAGCAGACACCAGCAGAATCAACAAACTCATTCGTAAGGACAGTGATGTTGTGGGGGTGGAACTGGACTCTCTGACGGTGGTGTCTGAAAAGAGGATGCTGTCCAAGTTGCATGCCATCTTGGACAATGACTCCCATCCACTCCATAATGTACTGGTTAAGCACAGGAGTACATTCAGCCAGAGACTCATTCCACCGAGATGTAACACTGAGCGTCATAGGAAGTCATTCCTATCTGTGGCCATCAAAGTTTACAGCTCCACTCTCGGAGTGTCAGACACCCTGAGCCAATAGGCTGGTCCTGGACTTTATTTCCACTTGGCGTGATTAACTTATTATTATTAAATTATTATTTAATTATTTATGATTTTATATTGCTATATTTCTTCGTTATTCTTAGTTGGTGCGGCTGTAGCGAAACCCAATTTCCATCGGTATCAATAAAGTATGTCTGTCTGTCTGTCTGTCAATTAAATTCTTTCTGAAATACAACTTCGAAAATCACCTGGTGACTCTAATATCAACCGGTGTTGATGCAATATTTTCTGTTTTTCTCTGTCTGGTACAGCAGCGGATAATGTCTGTGATGCTGGGGTCATTGGTTTGCATTTCGCGCCTCATACTCGCCAACATCTGTGTTAGCGACTGACTCCGGTAACAGTGCAAACAGTGAGGGTTTACGCCAAAAAAACGTTAATGTATCATATTCAGAAAAACAAAATCACCGGAGCAAAGTAACAGTGAATCACATGAAAGGTGCGTCATCACAGGGAAGTAACACGGCAGAGACTCCACTCGCAATGTGAGAGTGGAATCAGCGCTGATGAGGTGGACACGGAGTAGTTTGACAACATCGCATCTGGTGTTGCGATCCCAGCATCGGCCGTCTCTTGTGGCTTCAAGACTGGTGTTGCGTTCAGTTCAATGAAATAAGGCTTGTTATTTCCCCAGTGGCATTAGGGTTCGCTAAATCAGAGAAATAATTGCTAATTAGCAGTAATCAGCACCTGTCAATGTACAAATTGTTATCATTGCTGGTAACCGATTAGTCTATAAAAGAATGTCATTCTGTGCTTCAGCTACATTGAGGACGGAAACATCCAGACGCGGTGGACTCTCAACAACGTGTGATCCGTGAAGAGTTTTAACCAGTAGGCACGAAAGAAATTTGCTCTCTGGACTTTGTTATAACTGCTTGAGTTCATTTACTGGCTATTTACAACTTTTATGACATTTAGAAATTGGGAACATTCCAAACAGAACTGTAAATACTAACAGCCTTGGATTAACAATGCTTGAAGAGAGTGCTATTTATTACACAGTGATTGTAATTGTCGGCATCTCGGGTAAGTGCCTTTCGATTACTTATACTGAAACAGAGACCTCCCGCCGCTCTCAGCTACAGCTGATGTGATTTTAATCGGACTTTATTAAACATCCCAAATATGCCTTCTCGTTCCTCTCAATCTCCTGCCCTGTTAATATTTTAACCTGGTTCATGCAGAATTGTCACTGGAACTGCCTGTAGTCTTCTCAGCTGTGACGTGAGAACTCGACCTGCACGGACGTAACACACACAATCCATGTCTATCGAAACCTCCCGTCATGAGCGGACCGCATTCCTGCCAACCCTATCACGTGAGCAGTGGATTGGTCTTTAAACTCAAAGTGAATAACTTTGATTTCAACTTGTGAAATTCTGTTCCCTTTTCCTGTTCGGACTCCCGGGAAGTGAGCATCACAGGGAATTCTGATATTATTACCGGCTCTCTAGTTTTCCCAATCTGAGGATTAATGTAACAATCCACAGGATTCTCTGGTCTACAGTCACATAAGATCCAGATAAAGCCGAATATTCTCCATCCCTAAAGGACATTTGTGAAACAAATGAGACTTTACAGCAACTTAGTAGTGTCGTGTGCTTCGTCACTGAGGCCGGCTTGTTAGGGAAGGGTGAAAGAGACTCGTCTAAAGACAGGGATTCCAATGGCGCGGCCGTGCGGTAGGATTCCATTTCACCATAAGCGATGCGCCGCCACGGCTGTGATCCAGAGACTCCTGTCGCTCCTCAAACACTCGCGCACGCATCTTCCAGCGGCTGAGCGCCCAGTTGCAAATTTACCAATTTCCACCAAAAAATTCTCTTCCCTCTTTCTGAAAGGGAAACTAATATTTTCCCCCTCCCAGCACTGTTCAATTCACAAATTCTGATCTATGTTTCTTTGTGTCAGCACTGTTCCTTCGCAGATGCGCGGGTACGCAGCTGCGCCAGAACTGAAATGGGTTACTCCGTAAATATTGTTTTTGAAATCATTGTTAACATAATTATGAAATGCCGTGAAATTAACTATATTACTCAATATAATCCATAAATGTGCTAAATACTAAACGTACCACATTTACATTGGAACATTTTTGAGCTTCAGCGTAGTTGCGTTGTCATTATTTCAGTTTGCAACACTGTCAAAAATGGTCACAATAAAGACAGAAACCACCAACGCCGTTCAATCAGAACATTTCACTTTGGCATACCCCCTGTCAGAGGTGACTGCCTGACAGCCTTTACCTGTGTTGTGTTGTGTTTTACCATTGTTTGACATGGATATTACATATATAAAAACAACATTTAAAGTGCCGTGCACTTTCCAAACCGTATAAAAATGTTCTGGTCAGAGCAATGGTTTGTCCCCGAATCAGTAAAAGAAAATAGATAGAAGGTTGCTGGGGTGCGAGATCTTGTTTTCAGAATCTGACCTTGCAATCGAATAATAACTCAGACTTTCGGAAAGAAGCGTAGATGCGCACTTGAATTACACTCCCCCTCTCAGAAGAACTACCGTGCTTGTAGTTCTGTGAACAGTTCTGGTCGCCCTGTTATAGGAAAGGCAGAAGTCCGCTGAAAGGAGTGTAGACAGTATTTACAAAGATGCTGCCGGAACTTCAGGGCTTCAGTTACAGGGAGAGGTTCGGCCGAGTGGCATTTTATTCCTTCAGGCAGGCATTTCGCGGATGGTTTAATAGAGGTGCAAAAAGCCACGATAATGTATTGATACAGTCATTCATCTCCGTGTGGTTGGGTAATCGTGAACAAAAGAGGGTAGACTGAAGAACAGAGGGCAGAAATGTAGCTGGATTCCGAGCGACGTTTTCTCACACAGAAGTTACTCTGATGTTGAAGAGCCTGAGAATGGAAATGGGCGATACAGACTCGTTAACAATATTTAAAATACACCTGGACAGTTTGAGAAATGCGAAAGCCTTAGAGAGATGTGATCCAAAAGCGAAAGGACGCGATCAGCTCAGATGGCAGTGCCGGTCGGCATGGAGATATGGGCCGAAGGGAGCGTTTCTGTGATCTATCGTTCTTGGACTCTACTCATCGGTGCTGCATCGGTGAACTTGAGGAGACAAAGCAGCACGTGCTCCTGTAAAGCGCTTTGGGCTGCGGTCAGGCTTTCAAACAAACCGCAAAAACACAGGTATTCTTTACTTCCACTGATAATGTCCAGCAGAGATGAACAACGGATTTTACTTCAAGCGAACAGATCATGGCTGTATTTCCACGCAAAATGTGTTTGATTTTTTTAAAAAATCTTATTTTTGGTCGTTTTTGTCTTACTGCAGTTAACCTTGTGGCGATCATCATTCTCAGCCGAGGAAACTGCGGTCTCTCCAAATGTGTCACGCGGTACCTGGTGGCGATGGCTGCGGCGGATCTAATGGTGGTGATTATCGAAGTCCTGTTCTACCAGATGCGTCGAGCATACAGATTTAATTACGGAGTCCTTGACAACGCTCCGTTCTGCCTTGTCCACTACGTCCTTTGTCACGTGGCCGTTGACTGTTCCGTGTGGTTTACTGTCGCTTTCACTTTCGATCGCTTTGTGGTCATTTGCTCGCCTACTTTTAAAGCAAAATACTGCACCCCCAGAATTGCGGGTATGGTGATGGGCGCACTATCGCTCGGTTTCTTTTTTAAAAACATACCATTTTATTTCATGTATATGGAAAGAATAGCGTTGTTAGTGAGGGGTAATTGGATTTGTTTCAGTAGACCCGTAGTGCCTTTCTCGCCATCATTTGAGGGGTTTTATTGGGTGGACCGTCTGTTGAATCCGCTACTTCCTTTCTTCCTCATTTTGACCCTCAATGCGTTGACCGTCAGACAGATACTGGCGGCGAGCAGAGTCCGCAGGGGGCTGAAGGGGCGGGGAAATTGCGGGAAACAGCGAGATCTGGAGATGGAGAGTCGGAGACAATCCATCATTCTGCTCTTCAGCCTGTCGGCGAGTTTCCTTCTCTGTTGGGCGACAACCACTCTGGTCTTCATTCTCATGCGATGCCTCTACACCGACCTGGAAGTGTCAATCCGGCTTTTTCAGGCACAGTTTTGGGGTTCTGTGATTCAGAATTTCAGCAGCTGCACAAATACATTTATCTACGGTGTGACCCAGACAAAATTCAGAGAGCAGGTGAAAGTTCTTCTGCTTTCCCCAGCTGTGTTAGTTTTGAAATGTTTTAGAAGCCTGTACCGCTCAGTTGAAAGGGTCAAATAGTTTATCAATTCCGAAATATAATCAGACCCGCTCTACAAGCATATTGATGAATTGAACTCCCTGAAAACGATACTTCTCCCAGCAGTTCTGTCTTTCCGTTATTTCAGAAGAAAAACATTTATTTTTCTATTATAGATTAAATTGCTCGGGTAATTTCTCTTCTGTAAAATGTATTTTACCTTGCACATTAAATCACCCTAATATCCGGTATTACAAACACACAGATCCATTGTGGAAGTGCCCATTATCTAAACCTTTGGAGTGACCTGGCCGAGTCTGCCAATCCCTACATCCATTTTCTTTCTCTCATGTTTGGCGATTTCCCTTCAGTTAAATTTCTGCTTTGCCGACTATATCAGCACGTTGCTGGGAGACTTATTGTCTCTATTTTTCAGTCTGGCTGTAGCTATCTAGTTTCAGCAAACGCCGGAGCCCCAGTGTACGGATCAGATATGATTTTGCTCGGCCCTACTTGTCTATGATTTGACACCACGTCGGTACACATTTTACATTGACCTGACGATATTTTATACAATAAATACAAGTTGACCGTGCTATAGCAGGTTTGCAACTCTGGCCCTTTACAGTACTGATGTCAACATCAGAATATTAGAAGCAAGTTAAGGACTTTACGTTTTATACATTCCACATCTATCTTCACCATTCCCACACTGAGTTCGAGCCATTATTATGGCGGTCACTCCATGTAATCTCCATGTTGCTGGTGTCACGGCATGATAATGCAGCAGTTTGCGAAATGCTTCACAGCGCCAGTGACTTCCTGTTTCGTACATTCCGGTTGTTCACTCATTTTCGCAGAATGCTGTGCGGTGATGGAACTGAACTGTGAGCTGTTTGCTGCGTCTGGTGTGGCAAGGTGCCGGGTTGTGAGCAATCACTGTGAATTGATATCTCTGGGTCTGTACCCGCTGGAGTTCAGCAGAACGAGCGGGGATTTGATTGACACCTTTGGAATGCTGCAATGCCCTGACAGAGTAGATATGGAGAGGAGTTTTCCAACAGTGGGGAGCCTGCGACCGGTCCTCACGGCTTCAGATTGAGGGACCTTCATTTGGAACACAGATGAGGATTTAATGTTTCATTTCGCCAGGGGGCGGAATTCATTGGCACAGCCGGCTCTCCAGGTCACGTCATTAGGTACATTTAAGCCGGAGATTTGTAGCTTTTTGGTTAATCAGGGCGTCAAATGTTTTCGGGAGAAGGGAGGAGAATAGGTTTGAAAAGGATAATAAATCACTCGTAATGGTATAGTGGAGCGGAATGGCAAGGGTTTGAATGGTGTGTTCTGTTTCAACGACATACCACATGTTTGTTAAGTCATCCAGACTTGTTTTTTAGAGTTTAAACTGTAAATCCAAAATCAAAACTCATGATTTCTATCTGACGTTACTGTGGGACTGAATATATAATTAATAATTCTCCATTTTTTAACCAAGATTCCGGTAACAACTTAATTAAATATTCCTGTGTGATTCTGTATGACGTGAACTTCATCATTCATTTTTCAAAGCTCGATGTTTCCCTGTCGATAATTAGATTGCCATAACGAGTTGATGCCGCGCATTTACAGGAACTGCGGCTCCACAGAAACAAAGTCAAACCACAAGATGTCGTTGTTTCTCCCTACTGGTGAAAGATTTACACTGAACTTCCTCAGATGTCAGTAGCAAGAGCATTTTGTTTTTCATAAACATGAACGAGGAGCGGAAGAACTTTGGGGGATCATAACCGTGATATACAGGAAGGCTAAAGGAATATCGGAAAATATGTCAGATTAAATTAAATACTGAAGATTGTGACTCCCAATAATAAAACACGCCTTGTGCACAACATTCTTACACTTACTCCACGTGTCTCCCAGTACCTACTGGGACCGAGTTTCGGCATCTCTTAGCGTCCACAGACACCACAACTCCGCCTTTAGCCCCTCCCTGTCACCCAGCGTCTTCAGTACGAGCTGTACCTATTGACCCCCATCTCTCCACCACTGACCATTTCCCCTCACCACGCTGTCACATTAAACACACCCTTTTTCCGCCAGTTCCCAATGACCGCACGTCTCCTCAACAACCACTCCTCCTGAGCCCAGACCTCCCACATGAAAACCCACTGAGTCAATTCCATCAGCACAGGCCCGTCGCATTGAAATCCCGG
Organism: Hemitrygon akajei; assembly: GCF_048418815.1. Classification (NCBI taxonomy): domain Eukaryota; kingdom Metazoa; phylum Chordata; class Chondrichthyes; order Myliobatiformes; family Dasyatidae; genus Hemitrygon; species Hemitrygon akajei. The sequence continues at coordinate 209,752 of NW_027332081.1, forward strand.
ACACCCCCACACGTTTTACACACACTGCAAGACCAGACACCGCCTCCCTGAGCCCTCCTTCTGAACCCGCCCTTTCGCGATCGACACATGGCAATGACTTTGATCCTTCCCATCAGCTTTTCCCAAGGGTCTTATCAGATCCCAACAAGATGCACCCCTGTGGCCGCGCCGCCCTATTAATCTCTGACTCCGCAATCTCTCAACAGTCCCGACATTGAGCAACTCTCGAGCAACGTCTCCACTAACCGCGCACACACATTCCGATCGATTTCCCTTTAATCCTCACGCGGTCCAACCATCCTCACTGAATCCAACTCTACACCAGCCTCCACGGCCTCCAAGGCTTTCAGCAGCATTCACGGCCTCCACCTCCCCACCAGTCACCACGGTCTCCAGCACAACACCAGCGTCCACGGCCTCTAACACTCACCCAGCCTCCATAGCCCTCACCTCCGCACCAGCTTCCTCTGACCGAGAGCATTAGCAACATCTCCTTTGAGCCCATTACCTCCGCACCAGAACACAGTCTCTGTTCCTACCTGCGATTACCCACTGACCCCACTCATTCCCGAAGTTCCCAATGACCCCACTCATTCCCGAAGTTCCCAATGACCCCACACCGCTCCAACAACTTCGACTGATTACACCCCTCCCGGTAGATTATCTCTGACAGCATACTTTCTCCACGCTCCAAAGAACAGCTGATCCGCCCAGCAGTTCCCAAAGACCCCACTCATTCCCGAAGTTCCCAATGACCCCTCATCGCTCGAAGAACCTCGACTGATTACACCCCTCCCGGTAGATTATCTCTGACAGCATACTTTCTCCACGCTCCAAAGAAAGGCAGATCCGTCCAGCAGTTCCCACTGACCCCACATCGCTCCACGTCCCCAATAACCAAAAACTCAACACATCCCACTGACTGCACACCTCGTTCACGTTCCGATTAACACCACAGCTCCCCCACCAGTCCCCAGTGATGGGTCCACACAAACCCGGTTGTTTCTACTTACGGCCCAAGTCGGAATGTCCTAACACACCTGCTAGTTCCCAGCGACGCCATCCTCCCTCCGCGTTACAACTGACATTAAAACACGTTCACCATTTCCCACTGCCCTCAAATATTTCCACATCACGTGATCACAGCCCACTCCAGCAGTTCCCACTCAATTTCAACCGCCCACACGGCCCCAATGGTCATAACCCTCATTACATAGGTTTCCATTGACTCCTATCTCCCCATTTTCCAATGACCACATACCGCCCACATTCTCGCTGACTCCACTCCTCCCCGTCAGCTCACACTGCGACTATTCCTCCCCAGCAGACCCCACGGCTCCCAGGCATTTGACATTGACCACAGGCCTCTATTGAACACTCACCCAGACCGTATCTCACCCATCAGACCCTGAAGCCGTCCTCATTTACCGTCTCCCCCACAAGCACCGCGACTGCATCTCCACTCCCGTACTGGCTTGACCAGCAAAACAAGATCCGTGTATCTAATCTTGATTCTATGGGCCCATAACTGCACATCAGCCACTCCCACAGCACCCATCTGACTCCTCACGCTCAGTAGACGCCCATTGCTCAACAACCACAGAACCCCACCACCCACCAGAAACATCCACACGAACAGCAACCCAGAGCACACCCGCACCCCCAGTCATCTAACTGACCGCACACTGCTCCCTCGGGATCCAGTATCTGTGAATCCTCGGGAGGATGCCTTTCGTCATTTGGACCCATCCCCCAGTCATCTAACTGACGGCACACTGCACCCTCGGTATCCAGTATCTGTGAATCCTCGGGAGGATGCCTTTCGGCATTTGGAACTACCCCCAGTCATCTAACTGTCCGCACACTGCTCCCTCGGGATCCAGTATCTGTGAATTCTCGGGAGGATGCCTTTCGGCATTCTGACCCACCCCCAGTCATCTAACTGACCGCACACTGCTCCCTCGGGATCCAGTATCTGTGAATCCTCGGGAGGATGCCTTTCAACATCTGGAACTACCCCCAGTCATCTAACTGACCGCACACTGCTCCCTCGGGATCCAGTATCTGTGAATCCTCGGGAGGATGCCTTTCGGCATTCTGACCCACCCCCAGTCATCTAACTGACCGCACACTGCTCCCTCGGGATCCAGTATCTGTGAATCCTCGGGAGGATGCCTTTCGCCATTCTGACCCACCCTCAGTCATCTAACTGACCGCTCACTGCTCCCTCGGGATCCAGTATCTGTGAATCCTCGGGAGGATGCCTTTCGGCATCCTGACCCACCCCCAGTCATCTAACTGACCGCACACAGCTCCCTCGGGATCCATTATCTGTGAATCCTCGGGAGGATGCCTTTCGGCATTTGGACCCACCCCCAGTCATCTAACTGACCGCACACTGCTCCCTCGGGATCCAGTATCTGTGAATTCTCGGGAGGATGCCTTTCGTCATTTGGACGCACCCCCAGTCATCTAACTGACCGCACACTGCTCCCTCGGGATCCAGTATCTGTGAATCCTCGGGAGGATGCCTTTCGGCATTCTGACCCACCCCCAGTCATCTAACTGACCGCACACTGCTCCCTCGGGATCCAGTATCTGTGAATCCTCGGGAGGATGCCTTTCGCCATTCTGACCCACCCTCAGTCATCTAACTGACCGCACACTGTTCCCTCGGGATCCAGTATCTGTGAATCCTCGGGAGGATGCCTTTCGGCATTTGGACCCACCCTCAGTCATCTAACTGACCGCACACTGCTCCCTCGGGATCCAGTATCTGTGAATCCTCGGGAGGATGCCTTTCGTCATTCTGACCCACCCTCAGTCATCTAACTGACCGCTCACTGCTCCCTCGGGATCCAGTATCTGTGAATCCTCGGGAGGATGCCTTTCGGCATCCTGACCCACCCCCAGTCATCTAACTGACCGCACACAGCTCCCTCGGGATCCATTATCTGTGAATCCTCGGGAGGATGCCTTTCGGCATTTGGACCCACCCCCAGTCATCTAACTGACCGCACACTGCTCCCTCGGGATCCAATATCTGTGAATCCTCGGGAGGATGCCTTTCGTCATTTGGACGCACCCTCAGTCATATAACTGACCGCACACTGCTCCCTCGGGATCCAGTATCTGTGAATTCTCGGGAGGATGCCTTTCGTCATTTGGACGCACCCTCAGTCATCTAACTGACCGCACACTGCTCCCTCGGGATCCCGTATCTGTGAATCCTCGGGAGGATGCCTTTCGGCATTCTGACCCACCCTCAGTCATCTTACTGACCGCACACTGCTCCCTCGGGATCCAGTATCTGTGAATCCTCGGGAGGATGCCTTTCGGCATTTGGACCCACCCCCAGTCATCTAACTGACCGCACACTGCTCCCTCGGGATCCAGTATCTGTGAATTCTCGGGAGGATGCCTTTCGTCATTTGGACGCACCCCCAGTCATCTAACTGACCGCACACTGCTCCCTCGGGATCCAGTATCTGTGAATCCTCGGGAGGATGCCTTTCGGCATTCTGACCCACCCCCAGTCATCTAACTGACCGCACACTGCTCCCTCGGGATCCAGTATCTGTGAATCCTCGGGAGGATGCCTTTCGGCATTCTGACCCACCCTCAGTCATCTTACTGACCGCACACTGCTCCCTCGGGATCCAGTATCTGTGAATCCTCGGGAGGATGCCTTTCGGCATTTGGACCCACCCCCAGTCATCTAACTGACCGCACACTGCTCCCTCGGGATCCAGTATCTGTGAATCCTCGGGAGGATGCCTTTCGGCATTTGGACCCAGCCTCAGTCATCTAACTGACCGCACACTGCTCCCTCGGGATCCAGTATCTGTGAATCCTCGGGAGGATGCTTTTTGGCATTCTGACCCACCCTCAGTCATCTAACTGACCGCACACTGCTCCCTCGGGATCCAGTATCTGTGAATCCTCGGGAGGATGCCTTTCGGCATTTGGACCCACCCTCAGTCATCTAACTGACCGCACACTGCTCCCTCGGGATCCAGTATCTGTGAATCCTCTGGAGGATGCCTTTCGGCATTTGGACCCACCCTCAGTCATCTAACTGACCGCACACTGCTCCCTCGGGATCCAGTATCTGTGAATCCTCGGGAGGATGCCTTTCGGCATTTGGAACCACCCTCAGTCATCTAACTGACCGCACACTGCTCCCTCGGGATCCAGTATCTGTGAATCCTCGGGAGGATGCCTCTCGGCATTTGGACCCACCCTCAGTCATCTAACTGACCGCACACTGCTCCCTCGGGATCCAGTATCTGTGAATCCTCGGGAGGATGCCTTTCGGCATTTTGAACCACCCTCAGTCATCTAACTGACCGCACACTGCTCCCTCGGGATCCAGTATCTGTGAATCCTCGGGAGGATGCCTTTCGGCATTCTGACCCACCCCCAGTCATCTAACTGACCGCACACTGCTCCCTCGGGATCCAGTATCTGTGAATCCTCGGGAGGATGCCTTTCGCCATTCTGACCCACCCCCGGTCATCTAACTGACCGCACACTGCTCCCTCGGGATCCAGTATCTGTGAATCCTCGGGAGGATGCCTTTCGGCATTTGGACCCACCCTCAGTCATCTAACTGACCACACACTGCTCCCTCGGGATCCAGTATCTGTGAATCCTCGGGAGGATGCCTTTCGCCATTCTGACGCACCCTCAGTCATCTAACTGACCGCACACTGCTCCCTCGCGATCCAGTATCTGTGAATCCTCGGGAGGATGCCTTTCGGCATTTGGACCTACACTCAGTCATCTAACTGACCGCACACTGCTCCCTCGGGATCCAGTATCTGTGAATCCTCGGGAGGATGCCTTTCGGCATTTGGACCCAAACTCAGTCATCTAACTGACCACACACTGCTCCCTCGGGATCCAGTATCTGTGAATCCTCGGGAGGATGCCTTTCGGCATTCTGACCCACACTCAGTCATCTAACTGACCGCACACTGCTCCCTCGGGATCCAGTATCTGTGAATCCTCGGGAGGATGCCTTTCGGCATTTGGACCCACCCTCAGTCATCTAACTGACCGCACACTGCTCCCTCGCGATCCAGTATCTGTGAATCCTCGGGAGGATGCCTTTCGCCATTCTGACGCACCCTCAGTCATCTAACTGACCGCACACTGCTCCCTCGCGATCCAGTATCTGTGAATCCTCGGGAGGATGCCTTTCGGCATTTGGACCCACCCCCAGTCATCTAACTGACCGCACACTGCTCCCTCGGGATCCAGTATCTGTGAATCCTCGGGAGGATGCCTTTCGGCACTCTGACCCACACTCAGTCATCTAACTGACCGCACACTGCTCCCTCGGGATCCAGTATCTGTGAATCCTCGGGAGGATGCCTTTCGGCATTTGGACCCACACTCAGTCATCTAACAGACCGCACACTGCTCCCTCGGGATCCAGTATCTGTGAATCCTCGGGAGGATGCCTTTCGGCATTTGGAACCACCCTCAGTCATCTAACTGACCGCACACTGCTCCCTCGCGATCCAGTATCTGTGAATCCTCGGGAGGATGCCTTTCGGCATTTGGACCCACCCTCAGTCATCTAACTGACCACACACTGCTCCCTCGGGATCCAGTATCTGTGAATCCTCGGGAGGATGCCTTTCGCCATTCTGACGCACCCTCAGTCATCTAACTGACCGCACACTGCTCCCTCGGGATCCAGTATCTGTGAATCCTCGGGAGGATGCCTTTCGCCATTCTGACGCACCCTCAGTCATCTAACTGACCGCACACTGCTCCCTCGGGATCCAGTATCTGTGAATCCTCGGGAGGATGCCTTTCGCCATTCTGACGCACCCTCAGTCATCTAACTGACCGCACACTGCTCCCTCGGGATCCAGTATCTGTGAATCCTCGGGAGGATGCCTTTCGCCATTCTGACGCACCCTCAGTCATCTAACTGACCGCACACTGCTCCCTCGGGATCCAGTATCTGTGAATCCTCGGGAGGATGCCTTTCGGTATTTGGACCCACCCTCAGTCATCTAACAGACCGCACACTGCTCCCTCGGGATCCAGTCTCTGTGAATCCTCGGGAGGATGCCGTTCGGCATCCTGACCCACCCTCAGTCATCTAACTGACCGCACACTGCTCCCTCGGGATCCAGTATCTGTGAATCCTCGGGAGGATGCCTTTCGCCATTCTGACGCACCCTCAGTCATCTAACTGACCGCACACTGCTCCCTCGCGATCCAGTATCTGTGAATCCTCGGGAGGATGCCTTTCGGCATTTGGACCCACCCTCAGTCATCTAACTGACCACACACTGCTCCCTCGGGATCCAGTATCTGTGAATCCTCGGGAGGATGCCTTTCACCATTCTGACGCACCCTCAGTCATCTAACTGACCGCACACTGCTCCCTCGGGATCCAGTATCTGTGAATCCTCGGGAGGATGCCTTTCGCCATTCTGACGCACCCTCAGTCATCTAACTGACCGCACACTGCTCCCTCGGGATCCAGTATCTGTGAATCCTCGGGAGGATGCCTTTCGCCATTCTGACGCACCCTCAGTCATCTAACTGACCGCACACTGCTCCCTCGGGATCCAGTATCTGTGAATCCTCGGGAGGATGCCTTTCGGCATTCTGACCCACCCTCAGTCATCTTACTGACCGCACACTGCTCCCTCGGGATCCAGTATCTGTGAATCCTCGGGAGGATGCCTTTCGGCATTTGGACCCACCCCCAGTCATCTAACTGACCGCACACTGCTCCCTCGGGATCCAGTATCTGTGAATTCTCGGGAGGATGCCTTTCGTCATTTGGACGCACCCCCAGTCATCTAACTGACCGCACACTGCTCCCTCGGGATCCAGTATCTGTGAATCCTCGGGAGGATGCCTTTCGGCATTCTGACCCACCCCCAGTCATCTAACTGACCGCACACTGCTCCCTCGGGATCCAGTATCTGTGAATCCTCGGGAGGATGCCTTTCGGCATTCTGACCCACCCTCAGTCATCTTACTGACCGCACACTGCTCCCTCGGGATCCAGTATCTGTGAATCCTCGGGAGGATGCCTTTCGGCATTTGGACCCACCCCCAGTCATCTAACTGACCGCACACTGCTCCCTCGGGATCCAGTATCTGTGAATCCTCGGGAGGATGCCTTTCGGCATTTGGACCCAGCCTCAGTCATCTAACTGACCGCACACTGCTCCCTCGGGATCCAGTATCTGTGAATCCTCGGGAGGATGCTTTTTGGCATTCTGACCCACCCTCAGTCATCTAACTGACCGCACACTGCTCCCTCGGGATCCAGTATCTGTGAATCCTCGGGAGGATGCCTTTCGGCATTTGGACCCACCCTCAGTCATCTAACTGACCGCACACTGCTCCCTCGGGATCCAGTATCTGTGAATCCTCTGGAGGATGCCTTTCGGCATTTGGACCCACCCTCAGTCATCTAACTGACCGCACACTGCTCCCTCGGGATCCAGTATCTGTGAATCCTCGGGAGGATGCCTTTCGGCATTTGGAACCACCCTCAGTCATCTAACTGACCGCACACTGCTCCCTCGGGATCCAGTATCTGTGAATCCTCGGGAGGATGCCTCTCGGCATTTGGACCCACCCTCAGTCATCTAACTGACCGCACACTGCTCCCTCGGGATCCAGTATCTGTGAATCCTCGGGAGGATGCCTTTCGGCATTTTGAACCACCCTCAGTCATCTAACTGACCGCACACTGCTCCCTCGGGATCCAGTATCTGTGAATCCTCGGGAGGATGCCTTTCGGCATTCTGACCCACCCCCAGTCATCTAACTGACCGCACACTGCTCCCTCGGGATCCAGTATCTGTGAATCCTCGGGAGGATGCCTTTCGCCATTCTGACCCACCCCCGGTCATCTAACTGACCGCACACTGCTCCCTCGGGATCCAGTATCTGTGAATCCTCGGGAGGATGCCTTTCGGCATTTGGACCCACCCTCAGTCATCTAACTGACCACACACTGCTCCCTCGGGATCCAGTATCTGTGAATCCTCGGGAGGATGCCTTTCGCCATTCTGACGCACCCTCAGTCATCTAACTGACCGCACACTGCTCCCTCGCGATCCAGTATCTGTGAATCCTCGGGAGGATGCCTTTCGGCATTTGGACCTACACTCAGTCATCTAACTGACCGCACACTGCTCCCTCGGGATCCAGTATCTGTGAATCCTCGGGAGGATGCCTTTCGGCATTTGGACCCAAACTCAGTCATCTAACTGACCACACACTGCTCCCTCGGGATCCAGTATCTGTGAATCCTCGGGAGGATGCCTTTCGGCATTCTGACCCACACTCAGTCATCTAACTGACCGCACACTGCTCCCTCGGGATCCAGTATCTGTGAATCCTCGGGAGGATGCCTTTCGGCATTTGGACCCACCCTCAGTCATCTAACTGACCACACACTGCTCCCTCGGGATCCAGTATCTGTGAATCCTCGGGAGGATGCCTTTCGCCATTCTGACGCACCCTCAGTCATCTAACTGACCGCACACTGCTCCCTCGCGATCCAGTATCTGTGAATCCTCGGGAGGATGCCTTTCGGCATTTGGACCCACCCCCAGTCATCTAACTGACCGCACACTGCTCCCTCGGGATCCAGTATCTGTGAATCCTCGGGAGGATGCCTTTCGGCACTCTGACCCACACTCAGTCATCTAACTGACCGCACACTGCTCCCTCGGGATCCAGTATCTGTGAATCCTCGGGAGGATGCCTTTCGGCATTTGGACCCACACTCAGTCATCTAACAGACCGCACACTGCTCCCTCGGGATCCAGTATCTGTGAATCCTCGGGAGGATGCCTTTCGGCATTTGGAACCACCCTCAGTCATCTAACTGACCGCACACTGCTCCCTCGCGATCCAGTATCTGTGAATCCTCGGGAGGATGCCTTTCGGCATTTGGACCCACCCTCAGTCATCTAACTGACCGCACACTGCTCCCTCGGGATCCAGTATCTGTGAATCCTCGGGAGGATGCCTTTCGCCATTCTGACGCACCCTCAGTCATCTAACTGACCGCACACTGCTCCCTCGGGATCCAGTATCTGTGAATCCTCGGGAGGATGCCTTTCGCCATTCTGACGCACCCTCAGTCATCTAACTGACCGCACACTGCTCCCTCGGGATCCAGTATCTGTGAATCCTCGGGAGGATGCCTTTCGCCATTCTGACGCACCCTCAGTCATCTAACTGACCGCACACTGCTCCCTCGGGATCCAGTATCTGTGAATCCTCGGGAGGATGCCTTTCGCCATTCTGACGCACCCTCAGTCATCTAACTGACCGCACACTGCTCCCTCGGGATCCAGTATCTGTGAATCCTCGGGAGGATGCCTTTCGGTATTTGGACCCACCCTCAGTCATCTAACAGACCGCACACTGCTCCCTCGGGATCCAGTCTCTGTGAATCCTCGGGAGGATGCCGTTCGGCATCCTGACCCACCCTCAGTCATCTAACTGACCGCACACTGCTCCCTCGGGATCCAGTATCTGTGAATCCTCGGGAGGATGCCTTTCGCCATTCTGACGCACCCTCAGTCATCTAACTGACCGCACACTGCTCCCTCGCGATCCAGTATCTGTGAATCCTCGGGAGGATGCCTTTCGGCATTTGGACCCACCCTCAGTCATCTAACTGACCACACACTGCTCCCTCGGGATCCAGTATCTGTGAATCCTCGGGAGGATGCCTTTCACCATTCTGACGCACCCTCAGTCATCTAACTGACCGCACACTGCTCCCTCGGGATCCAGTATCTGTGAATCCTCGGGAGGATGCCTTTCGGCATTTTGAACCCGTGATGCTTCGCGCGTCATTCTGCAGTTTCCCTGGGCAGGAAAAGTCAATGTTGATTGCATCAGCACAAGTCAGGTTTAGCAAAGCGATAGGGGCAAGAATCATCTGATATCGAATGGGGAAAGGAGAGAAAGAGGGAGGGGCCATTCTTTGGAAAGCCTTTATTCATGACCACCACGGAAATAACCCAGAGAACGGTATAGAAGGTGGTCACTCGCCCGATTCAATGTAACGTTGAGACTTTATAAATCACTGTTAGGGCTGCACTTTGAGTGTTGTGAGCAGATTTGAGATTCTCCGCTTAGAAAGGATGTGCAGAAACTAGAGGGGGCTCAGTCCTGGTTTACGAAAATGATTTCCGGATTTAACGGCTTGTCATATGAAGAGGGTTTGTTGGCTCTGGCCCGGAATTCACTGGAAAACAGAAAAATGAGATGTGACGTCATAGGAAATATCGAATCGTGAAAGATCTTGACAGAATGGATGTGGGATAGATAATTTTTTTAATTGTGAGTGAGTCTAGGACCAGAAGACGCTGCCTCAGAATAGAGGAGCGTCCTTGTAGAACGGCAAACAGAACCAATTTCGTTAGCCAGAGAGGACTGAATCCTGTAATTCCTTGCCACGGGCAACTACAGAGTCCAAGTCTTTATGTATATTTAAGACGGAAAGTGATAGATTCTTTATTCTGCAGGTCATGGAGAGAGAGAAAAAAACAAGACATTGGGGCTGAAAGGAAAATTGGATTAGCCATGATGAAATGGCGGAGCAGACTCGATAGACCAACTTGACTAATTCTGCTCCTATTCTTAATGTCCTTGTGGCCTTAACTGCTTTGCGCTGATTATTATATGAGCCGTCTCGTTAACTTTGCTTCCTGTATCGTTTCGATATCTACTCATGAATCGCCCGTCATCTGTGTGCGCAGTTACATTTGAAGACACCTGGTGACCCCATCTCTATCACAGGAGCGGGCAACGCCTTCCAATCACAACCACTTATTGTTTGTACAACACCGCGTGTGTAGCCCAGGTGGTATCCTGGTAAATCTGCTCTTCACCCCCTTTAACGTTTCCACCGTCTCCCTAAGCTCAACATTTCAAGTGTGGTCTGACCTGTGCGTTACAGATCTGCCACATTTTCTCACCATGTTTGAGCTCGATTCCAGACAAATGAAGGCCAGCGCGCCTTCCTGACATTGCTCCCGACTTGTTCATAGTTCACAGCACATTTACCATCAAAGTATGTATACAGTAGACAGCCTTGAGGTTCGTCTTGTTGCAGGTAGCCGCTTAAATAAAACAAGAACACAGAGAATTCAGGATTAAGAAAAACACCAAGGCATTCTACATGTATGTGAAGAGCAAGAGGATAAGATCTGAGAGAATAGGACCAATCAAGTGTGAGAATGGAAAAGTGTTTTTGGAACCCGAGGAAATAGCCGAGATACTCAAAGAATACTTTACTTCAGTGTTCACTACGGAAAAGGATCTTGGCGATTGTAGGAGGAGGTTGCTGAGTCTCTGGCAATGATCTTTGCATCATCAATGAGGACGGTAGAGGTTCTGGAGGATTGGAGGGTTACGGATGGTGTTCTCTTATTAATGAAAGGGAGTACGGATAGCCTAGGAAAAAATAGGCCAGTGAGTCTTACTTCAGTGGTTGGTAAGTTAATAGAGAAGCTCCTGAGAGACAGAATTTATGAACATTTGTAGAGGCATAATATGATTAGGAATAGTCAACATGGCTTTATCAAGGGCAGGTCGTGCATTACGAGCCTCATTGAATTTCTTGAGGATGTGACTGAAAACATTGATGAAGGAAGGGCAGTAGATATAGTGTATATGGATTTCAGCAAAGCATTTGATAAGCTAACCCATGCAAGGCTTATGGAGAAAATAAAGAGGCATGGGATCAAACGGGACATTGTGGATCCAGAACCGGTTTGCCTACAGAAGGCAAAGAGTGGTTGTAGACGGGTCATATTCTGCATGGAGGCCGGTGACCAGTGGTGTGCCTCAGGGATCTGTTCTGGGAGCCCTAGAGTTTGTGATATTCTTTGCGGGGTTTTTTAAATAAATGACCTGGATGAGGATGTGGAGGGATGGGTCAGTAAATTTGCTGATGCCCCATGTTTGGTGATGTTGTGGATAGTGTGGTGGGCTGACAGCGTTTACAACGGGACACTGATAGGATGGATTTTCGAATTTGATAGCAGAAAATAGTATTAATGGTAAGACTCTTGGCAGTGTGGAGGATCAGAGGGATTTTGGGGTCCGAGTCCATAGGACACTCACAGCTGCTACGCAGGTTGTCTCTGTGGTTAAGAAGGCATAAGGTGCATTGGCCTTCATCAATCGTGCGACTGAGTTTAAGAGCGAGAGGTAATGGTGCAGTTATACAATGTAGTGATAATGGTCTCTAAACTGAATTTTCTTAATGTGTGACCTTATTCGTTTATTTCTACCAGGGGACTGCGGAGGTATTCCCAAATACACGGGTATTTTACGTTAAAGCAGGAGATGAAGACATCTGTTTACGGAGTTGAATCTATAAATGACAGAAAATATCATGCCGGTATTTACACCAGAGACAAATGTGTTGATGCCTGTGCTCGCAACCCACAGCACAGTGAATGGTCTTATCAGCCCATTACATTCCTACAGCTAATTGAACGCTACAGTATTTCAGCATCTAACTGCTCCTCAGGTGGATTCAACAGCGGTTTCGATGGTTACCTTAACGTTTCAAAATCCACAGCAGGGGCAGGGAATTTTATTCATATAAATTACAAGAGGTATTTCAGCATACACGCGCGCATATATACATACACACTCCTACATACACACACATGCACACTCGAACAAACAAATAAACACACACACACAAACACAACCACGCACACACACACACACACACACACACACACACACACAACACACACACACACACACACACACACACACACACACACACACACACACACACACACACACACACACACACGCACACACGCACACACGCACACAAATACACATAACCACGCACAAATATATACACACAGATACTACAGATATGGAGAAGATAGTTTAAGAGATAAAGGGAACTGTGAACAACTCTGGACTTCAAGGTATCGCAAATAAATATTATAAAGGAGAGGCTGGTCAAAATGAGGGTGGTAAACATTGATGCCATCCAGGGCTGATGGGGAACTGGACAGAGTGTCTCGTACAAAAGCGGGGATAGTTTGTATCTGGTGGCACATAGTGGGGCGGGGTGGGGTGGGTTTGTTGCCTGAGCGGTGACGCCAGTTTCTCAGTAATTCATCAGTTAACCGCATGCTGCAATGTGGAATATTGGATTATTCCAAATGTGAATCCTGAGCTTCCCTCACATTCCTACTCACAAACTCTCTCAGTACCACACTGAACAAGGCTGTCACTACATTATCAATAAAACATGTGTGGATGATACAGACCAGTCTGAAGCTCACATAAATGGGACATCACTGGAATATACTCACACTGTTGTGCACATTGAGAAACGGATAAAAGAATCGGCAAACTCTTAAGAGAGAAGATACTCTGTGACTGTAGCAATTTAGAATTGTTGAGGGACATCTATTGATATACATGCTGCTGGAACATGAAACATTCTGCCTCTGTGGGTTTCATTTCTATCAATTCATTAATTTACTTACGCAGTTATATACCTAAATTATGCACTTATCTAAAGTGTTCTTTCTCATTCAACATTGAAGTAGTTGTTTTGCCAAGCCATGGAAAATTACAGACCAGGTGCTGTTCTGGTTGAGTAAAGAAATAGCACGCAGAATGATGCCGGGACGAACGGTCTGTTTGTCCCATGACTCTATTATCCGGAATGCACTGATTCGAGCAACAGACACTATTCAATGATGATCTCTCTATCTCACAATTATAAAAAAAATAACTGTAGTAGACTCTTGTTCCAAATATAGGTCAGGGAAGACAGTGACTATTTTAAGTGTAGTTACTAGATTTGAGAAAGTAAGAGCAAAAATATACACGCTCCCACTGAATCAGTGGCTTCCGGGTACAGGACTAAGAGGACACACATAACGCTCGATCAGAGACTGACAGATACAGAATGAAACCCACACTCTCACACTGTAGCAGAGACTGACAGATACAGAATGAAACTCACACTCTCACACTGTAGCAGAGAATGACAGATACAGAATGAAACCCACACTCTCACACGATAACACAGACTGACAGATACAAAATGAAACCCACACTCTCACACTGTAGCAGAGACTGACAGATACAGAATGAAACCCACACTCTCACACTGTAACAGACTGACAGATACAGACAGGAACCCACACTCTCACACTGTAACAGAGACTGACAGATACAGAATGTAACCCACACTCTCACACTGCAACAGAGACTGACAGATACAGAATGAAACCCACACTCTCACACTGTAACAGAGACTGACAGATACAGAATGAAACCCACACTCTCACACTGTAGCAGAGACTGACAGATACAGAGTGAAACCCACACTCTCACACTGTAACAGAGACTGACAGATACAGAACGAAACCCACACTCTCACACTGTAACAGAGACTGACAGATACAGAATGAAACCCACACTCTCACACTGCAACAGAGACTGACAGATACAGAATGAAACCCACACTCTCACACTGTAACAGAGACTGACAGATACAGAATGAAACCCACACTCTCACACTGTAACAGAGACTGACAGATACAGAATGAAACCCACACTCTCACACTGCAGCAGAGACTGACAGATACAGAATGAAACCCACACTCTCACACTGTAACAAAGACTGACAGATACAGAATGAAACCCACACTCTCACAGTGCAGCAGAGACTGACGGATACAGAATGAAACCCACACTCTCACACTGTAACAGAGACTGACAGATACAGAATGAAACACACACTTTCACACTGTAACAGAGACTGACAGATACAGAATGAAACCCACACTCTCACACTGTAACAGAGACTGACAGATACAGAATGAAACCCACACTCTCACACTGTAACAGAGACTGACAGATACAGAATGAAACCCACACTCTCACACTGGAGGAGAATAGACAGTGTCTATGGGAGAGCGAGGGAGTGGTGTCTGTGTGTGTGTGCGTGTGTGTTGATAATACTTTTTAATATGGCTTTATTTGACTGTTGCCTGAGTCCAATCACAAACAAGAGAAAATCTGCAGATGCTGGAAATCAAAGTAATGGACACAAAATCCTGGAGGAACTCAGCAGGTCAGGCAGCCTCTGTGTAAAAGAGCAAACAGTGACGTTTCTGGCCCAGACCCTTCATCAGAGTGATCCAATACAATAGGATTAGACATTTCTACCACAACTGCAGGGTCGGCGACAGATTTTAGACAAACAGGCATGTCTCTTACAAATAGAGGTAATTGTAATGAATAATATGCAACGGGTTGTCTGAGACCCCGATGTCGTTGTGCTAAATTGCCACTAGCAAACCCTTGGTGTTTATTTGCAAATAATTGGAAAGGAGCTGGATAGTCAGATATGCCCAAAGCAGGGACGGTTGACAAAGCGGGGTTAAGAGCATTAAAGGCTGTGTTCATTTCCTGAGTCCACTGTATTTCGGCAGACATGCTCGGTAATGAGGCTTGTCGACGAGGAGCCTCCATCATTCGATATTCAGGAATCCAATGCCTAAAGTAATTGACCATTCCCAAAACGGGAAACATTTCAGTTCGGGTGCTGGGAGGTGGCGCATTAATAAACGCTGCAATTCGTTCTTTGGCAATTTGCTTCAATCCTTGAGAAACCATGTCTCCCAAATCCTGTAGAGTGGACTGACATTTATTGAGGAATGTTTATTGAGGGATACCTTTTGTCTCTTTTCAGCCAGGCTTGGCAACAGAGCCGCAATGTCATTTTATCGCAATTAACTCGGCCGAGAGTGATAATCGGCAGTTTGTAAATTTCTACATTCCCCTGGCAACCGTTGGGCGCTTAAGTCTCGTGTGACTGCTGCGGCATAAACCGAGGGGTCTCAGTTTACCCATGATGCACCCTGGTCCGAGTTCACTGTCCATCACTGTCAGTGAAAGCAAAAAATACTGACTGTCCTTGTGTAATGGGATGGAGAAAAAGGCAGAACAGGGTCTATAACTGAATAACATCAGATGCGGCAGGAATATGGAGAGGATGACGTTAGCATCGGGCACGACGGGACCAAGAGGTACAACTATCTTGTTAATTGCCCTTAAGTCTGGTTAAAAAAAATCACTCACTATCACGATTTGCGTTTGGAATTGGTGAAACAGGGGAATTACAGGGACTACAGTTTGGGAGAAGCACTTCCTGACCCAACAGCGCATCTATGTGAGGCTTCATACCTTTCACTGCCTCCGGTGACGTTATATTTCCGTATAGAGGGTGGAACAGCATTGGTCTTCCTGTGGTGGGGCGGAATGTACAATCCCACATGGTTCTTGTGTACCGACCACAGGGAGGGAGGTGACCCCTCCGGTGACAAGTTATATTTCCGTATAGAGGGTGGAACAGCATTGGTCTTCCTGTGATGGGGTGGAATGTACAATCCCACATGGTTCTTGTGTACCGACCACAGGGAGGGAGGTGACCCCTCCGGTGACAAGTTATATTTCCGTATAGAGGGTGGAACAGCATTGGTCTTCCTGTGGTGGGGTGGAATGTACAATCCCACATGGTTCTTGTGTATCGACCACAGGGAGGGAGGTGACCCCTCCGGTGACAAGTTATATTTCCGTATCGAGGGTGGAACAGCATTGGTCTTCCTGTGGTGGGGCGGAATGTACAATCCCACATGGTTCTTGTGTATCGACCACAGGGAGGGAGGTGACCCCTCCGGTGACAAGTTATATTTCCGTATAGAGGGTGGAACAGCATTGGTCTTCCTGTGATGGGGTGGAATGTATAATCCCACATGGTTCTTGTGTACCGACCACAGGGAGGGAGGTGACCCCTCCGGTGACAAGTTATATTTCCGTATAGAGGGTGGAACAGCATTGGTCTTCCTGTGGTGGGGCGGAATGTACAATCCCACATGGTTCTTGTGTATCGACCACAGGGAGGGAGGTGACCCCTCCGGTGACAAATTATATTTCAGTATCGAGGGTGGAACAGCATTGGTCTTCCTGTGGTGGGGCGGAATGTACAATCCCACATGGTTCGTGGGTATCGCCCACAGGGAGGGAGGTGACCCCTCCGGTGACAAATTATATTTCCGGATAGAGGGAGGAACAGCATTGGTCTTCCTGTGGTCGGGTGGAATGTACAATCCCACATGGTTCTTGTGTACCGACCACAGGGAGGGAGGTGACCCCTCCGGTGACAAATTATTTTTCCGTATAGAGGGTGGAACAGCATTGGTCTTCCCATGGTGGGGCGGAATGTACAATCCCACATGGTTCTTGTGTATCGACCACAGGGAGGGAGGTGTCTGCGAAAGCAAAAGGTGTACGACACGCTCGGGCGAAGGAGGGGGAGCAGGCAGGTTAAACTTTGTTTTAACGCTGAAAAGGGCGAAGATTAAATTTCCGGAATGAAGTTGTAGAGTAGCGTTAGTATTAGGCAGTGATGTAGACTGTGTGCGGTTTAACCCTGTAAAGTCTGAAGCACGGGTCCGGGTAGTTCAGGAGTTGCAGGGAGTTTGATGGCAATAGTAACATAAGAAGTTCGGTTTGGCAGTTTAAACCGCTCATTCTGTTCTTCACTCATAAACAGTTCTGCCACTGTGTCTTCTGGACCATAATAGATGGGTCCTGTTAAAGAACGAGTTTCTGCTCTGTTAGTCACGGAAAGGAGCTTCTGGTGATCGCTCGGCTGAGATGTTTCAGTGTATCGGACGGTGCGATGGAAATGAATCAGAGGTCGGCCTGTTGGAATACACTGCCGTAGATAATAAGCGTCGTTCGGCAGTTTAAGAATGTCTGGTCTATCTGCACGGTAGCGCAGAGTTGTCCTGCTAGTCTATTCCAGCAGATGATTCCCATGTGTCAAGGAAACGGGAAGCACAGTCAGTCATATTTTCTCCTGTTTTTTGTCTGCACCTGACAACCTCTTCAAAATCACTATGGCTTCCCGATAATGGCAACCTTACACGGTGCCCTGTAACCACTTTCCATCAGTAACGTTATCTCCATCATTATCGTTTCTCACTTTATTCCTCTGCGGACTTCACAATGTCCTTGCACTGCAGTCCAAGTCGGTCCCACACACCACTTTCAATAACACCTGACCATTTCCAGGCAAGGGGTTATAAATCTTACAAATTTGTCCCATAGCCTGAACCTCGGACAGGGCCCACGGCCGGATTACCGCGACGGGGCAAATCTTTTGTTTTGGATATTGTGTAACAGGATCTATTCTGATTCGCTTCCCGTTTCCTGGTTAAATACGCAAATTATATTCATGTCCCGTTTGATTTTTAGTCCCATCCGCCAGTGGACAAGCGACCCTGAAAATGGGCTCATCTATCCGTGGATAGTTCTTTGTCTTGCGGTTTATCCCCCTTCTGCTCGTCGGCTTCGGTTGCCTGGGCGTTATAAGGCGGATCGGGGTGTTTGATTCTGTCGTACAGCTTCTGCGAACATTAAAACTTCGATCAGATGTGAATCCGGGGCGGGCTCGGGCTCTCTCAGACTCTCTAGGTGAGGATATAAGCCTTGAGACACCTCCCGGTTCTTCTGTTCGGACGTCTTCTGCACAGTCGGTCTATTTATTGGTTTCGGAGACTGATGCCGCTGAGCTACCTCCAGCCTTTTCTCAAGTCAAGTCAAGGTTACTGTCATTTAGCGAAACAACGTTTCGTTTCCCCGACCCAGGGCACACACAACCCACAGATACTTAGGAAAACAAAGACAAAATGCTCCGTTGACCAGGCTCAAAATAACAAAGTCAATTACATAAATCAAAACACTTTATTAAACCCGCGTAGAGTCTCCGTCTCCTCTAACAGTATCTTGTTTAAAATATTTAATTTTCTTTATCCCCAAAGACTCCCATAGCGCCACCGTCCTTGTGTCCAACCACACAAGTCACTGGTAAAAGGAATCACATGTCTAGTATATCCACTTTCCAACTAGCCATCATCAGCAGTGGAGATTGGCGGCACCAGCGGCTCTCCCCGGGATTTCGCTACTCGTTCCATCTGCCGGCGCAACTTTCTCATTCTTTTTCTTTACCTTTACAGAGAAAACTCACCCCGCATTTCTGTCAGCAATCTTTACTATCATTACTTACCATCTTCCTTCAATCTACTTACCTGGTTTTCATCATTATCTTTACAGGAAACTCTCTCCCCCGCATTCCTGATCAACTTTACTGTCACTGCTTCCCATCCGCCTTCAATCTACTTACCTGCTCCTGCCAAGGAAAGACAATCAGTCGCAACTCAAGCGTGAACGACATTTCGTTCCGTTCGCCTCTTGCAGACTTATTTATACCTGTTGGATTTGTTTACTAATTGGAAAACATCCTGGGTGGGACTAGGATCCGGATCCTCAAGTCCTTACTTCCCACAATACTTCACATAATACTGCGGTCTTTCCTACTTGATCTTGCCGATGCCGTCCTTTCTACCCGGTCATGGGCCAGGAGGCTCAAAGCGGATCACCCACTCGAAGTTGCCATTCCCACCCACAATTACTCCATCGTTCGAAACCATTTTGTTGGCATCCTGCTTAACTAAGGCAAATTGTCAGAGATGTTAAAGAATCAAGTTCAGTTGGCAAATCTTTTATTTAACATGCTATCACGGAGAGTCCACATGCGTGGAACTCTAAGGTACAAGTATAATGCTTCTCTTTATATCTAGTAGCAGAGAGGTGTGTGAAATCTCAGCAGAACAATGGAGTTAGTTCATAATGTTTATTTTCATGATTTATTGTTCATCCGTTTAAAATTGTTCATCCATTTGCGCAGCTGTATTATGGTTCTGAGGAACAGTAGTGACAGGCACGATATTATTTCGTGGAAAACGCAGAAGTCCAGAATCTCACAAAGCTTAAGCAACATACAGCCCTGTAAACCTCATATTCGGAAATTTCATCCATAGGGATGGCGGTTGGATGTCAGACAGACAGAGCGAGGGTGATGGTGGTGAATAATGTTCGGAGGGAGGGAGAGCGTGAATGCCGGTTAGGAGTGGCGTCAAGGAAAGGAGTCACAAAGACGGGAAAACTTTGTCCAGACCCGATTCCTGCCTGGGCACAGGCTGTCTAGGTGAGGATATAGACTCTGACATTCCTCACCTTTCTTTGGTTTGGACATGGTTTGGACAGTCAGTCTATGTTTTTCTCGGAGGTTGGTGTGGCCTAGCTACCTCCAGTCGAGTTTACTGTCATTTAATAACACACATGCACACCGACAAACTAGACAAGGTTTCTCCGAGCCGGGTTGTAAAGAACAGCAGCACAAACAACACACAGAACACACTACTTATGAAAGAAAGGACAGCATCCTCCGATGAGCCACGCACAGATAAACAAAGTAAATCAAAACACGTTATTATATTCAGATTCAGTTTATTTGTCATTTAGAAACCACAAATGCAATGCAGTTAAAAAAAAGAGACAACGTTCCCCCAGAATGATATCACAAAAGCACATGACAAAACAGACTACACCAGAAAATCCACATAACGTTTGGCAATGCCCAATCCAGGGTCCGGAGAGAATGCTGCGTATTCTTAGCACGTTACCCAGAAAGGAGCTCCAAAACTACCAGACAAAACAAGACCAAAAACTAAAGCTACAAAACCTGCACGAAACCACGTAGTTACAGCAGTGCAAACAATAGCATAATTCATTCAAATAAAAACAGACCATGGGCACAGTAAAAATAGTCCAAAGATGTTAAAAGACTATAAGTTCAAAAGAAACCACCACACAGTTTCCACAAGTCCACAGGGTCCCGATAGACTCGTCATCCCACGCAGGCAGCAGAAGGGAATACCCCCGCTATGGACTTCCGCGGCGCCGCCCGACTCAGCCTCGCAGACACAGCACACAGTGAAAGCGACCTGACCACAGCGGACTCCATATCCGGCGTACCTCCGAGCCTCCGACCATCCCCTCCGGCACAGCTTCTCCGAGCACCATCCTCTGCCGAGCGTATTAAGACGGCCCCGCCAACGCGACCCCGAGGAATGGGGGCCTGTTCTTCCCAGCTGAGTCCCGGATCTCACAGCAGCAGCAGCAACGAAGAAGGTCTTCCTGGAGATTTCCAGATGTTCCTCCGTGCTCCCACGTCCGTTTTTCATCCGATTATGATTGCGCACGGCACCCCGCTTCACAAATAACAGATAATCAGCTCCGGAATGGCCGCTGCAAGCTCCGTCGCGCCGCCATCTTGGATTACACTTGAATTTGAACGTGATTCAGCACTCCATATGTGTATATGCAATTGTGATAAGAAATACAGACCAGAAAACTTAAATGAGAAGCTACCTCAGAAAAACAAATCATCACTGTGGAAGAAAACCTTAACTAGTGGAATGAGTATGACCTTCCATGGGAGACATCCCAACGATCTGAGCAGACGAGATGGTGACAAGGAATCATCGAGCACCTGACTGAGAGTTGGAGACCTCTTCCCAGAAACAGAGGGGTTCCTTGCGGAAATACAGGACAAGGTGGTTAACAAAAGGGGAAGAAAATCACAAATACATACAATACAAACAAGGCAATCAATGCAGAAAATGCTAAGAGAAACCAGACACAATCCAACACATTCCAGGATCCTGCGGCAGTTGAACTCAATCTGATTAATTATGCAGCTGCAATCAAGTGGCAAATATCATTCACCAAAATCTTGCTTTAAAATACAAACGGATGAATGACCATGTTAACCTAATTAAGGTACAATAAATTCCAGCCTGATCCACTTAGTCAAAATCTCACAATTTATATGATAATTGATACATTATTACAGATAGGACAATCCATAATAACCATCCTGATATAATATTACAGGATAAACAAGCAAATCCCTCAATAGATATAACAATTCTGAACACACACGTTCCCTGACCAGTGGAGCACCTCACCAGGTATTGTTTGTGTCATTAGTCAGACAAACAAATTATTTTCTCTATCAGCTTCCAAATGTTGCTACTCTGTCATTCATTGCCACACCCCGCTGCTGATTTCCTTCTCCTCATCATACGTTCTTACCTCGACCATCGTCCAGAGCCCCAAACTCTGCCCTGTGCAGACTCTCCTCTGGTTTCTGATCCTGCTCCTTTGAACATCCAACCAATGTTTTCGCATTCTGCTTTCAGTCTTTAGAGGACAGCGTGTTTTCTAACAACTCTTTAGAAGCAGGGAAAATGACCCATAATGTGGAAATGAGCCATGAATAAGGAGGGTATCTCCCAAATTCATTCTTCCTCAGCTCAGAGATTTCAGGGGCAAAGAACATCTCAGACAGAACTGCAGTCAGCTCAACTTCTTCAGTCTGGAGAAAATTCAAGGGGAACCTTTTCACCCACAGAGTGGTGACTGTTTGGAACCCGTCCCACGGGGGAACAAGAGGTGAACGACAGGGGAGGATTTAAAAGGACTGTCGTGGGACAGAATCACTGGCAGGGTCCAGCAGGCCTGAGTTGACTCTCTGCTCAGTTTAAGATAGTACATAGGGCCAATATGTCTAAAGATAAATTGGTGCATATATTTCCTAATATAAGCCCTATTTGTGACAGATATAACGTAGAGGTAGCTGCTCTAAGAGATGTGTTTAGAATATTGTCTAAAGTTATAGATGTGGATGTTCAACTCAATTTCTCTTACGGCAATTTTTGGGATTATTCTAGAGGAAATAGGGAGAGTATCTGCTTCCACTCAACATGCAATCGCCTTTTCAACTTTACTGACGAGGAGTACTATCTTGTTATATTGGAAAGAATCTAATCCTCTACTGTTTTCTATTGGCTCACCTCCATTATGTCATATCTAAGCTTGGAGAAAATTAGAAGCTGGACATTTGATACATCGTTTAATTTTGAGCAAGTCTGGTGACCCTTTATTCAATATTTTCATATGATTTAATTTATTTGTTCTTTATTCTCTTTAGGAAAAATCCTTATCTGTGAAGGTTTGGAGGTGACTGGAAGGGTGCCTTTTCTCTTTGTTTTTCTTCTAATTTTATCCTCAATTGGACTGCCCAATCTCTTTTCTTATTCAGTTTAGTGTTTTTTTCCTGCATATAAATAAAATTTTCCAATCTTTTTTAACGATTTATTAAGAGTTGTGTTTTTTTGATTACACTGTATATATAACAGCATAACATTAAACCTATCTGATTTTGACAATATATACTTTTCTTTATTGCTGTTTATGTCTTTTGTATTATCTGTTTGCTAAACCTCTCCACTGATATGTATATTTTTCATTACTGGAAATCAATAAAAACATTGAAAAAATGAAAATGACTGTCCTGGAACAGAATCACTGGCAGGGTCCAGCCGGCCTGAGTTGACTCTCTACTGTACGCTAGGTGTGTTATAAATTCACCAAGTACTGGAGACAGAGTTTAAAATAGAACTGACTTATTTCTCTGATCCAGAATATTAAACTCCAGTCCCATTAAAGATGAATGTGCAGCAGAAGAAACTCCTCCCATGCCCAGTGACCAGGGTGCAGAACTGGGTGTGGTGATCAGCAGCAATAATTTACAAGTCACTCTTCAAATTGCATTCAGCAATGGTGATGAACAAATATCCAGCATGCAGCTTATTTAAAGGTTCTCCCCAGTGTGAATCCAGTAGTGTGTCACAAGGTTAGATGACTGAGTGAATCCTTCCCCACATTCACAGCAGGTGAACGGCCTCTCCCCAGTGTGAACTCAATGATGCACATAAAGTTGAGATGACTGAGAGAATCTCCTCCCAGTGTCTAAGTAGGTGATCAGCCTCTCCCCAGTGTGAACTCGCTGATGTACCTTCAGATGGGATGACCGAGTGAATCCATTCCCACATTCTGAACAGGTGAACGGCTTCTCCCCAGTGTGAACTCGCTGATGTACCAGTAGGTCAGATGACCGAGTAAATCCCTTCCCACATTCTGAGCAGGTGAATGGCCTCTCCCCAGTGTGAACTCGCTGATGTACCAGTAGGTCAGATGACCGAGTGAATCCCTTCCCACATTCTGAGCAGGTGAATGGCCTCTCCCCAGTGTGAACTAACTGATGTACCTTCAGTTTAGATGACTGAGTGAATCCCTTCCCACAGTCTGAGCAGGTGAACGGCCTCTCCCCAGTATGAACTCGCTGATGTACCTTCAGTTGAGATGACCAAGTGAATCCCTTCCCACAGTCTGAGCAGGTAAATGGCCTCTCCCCAGTGTGAACTCTCTGATGTTCCTTCAATTTAAACGACTGTGTGAATCCCTTCCCACATTCTGAGCAGGTGAATGGCCTCTCCCCAGTGTTAACTCGCTGATGTAACTTCAGTTTACATGACCGAGTGAATCCCTTCCCACAGTCTGAGCAGATGAACTGCTTCTCCCCAGTGTGAAATCGCTGATGTACCTTCAGATGGGATGACCGAGTGAATCCCTTCCCACAGTCTGAGCAGGTGAATGGCCTCTCCCCAGTGTGAACTCGCTGATGTACTTTCAGATTAGATGAGTAAGTGAATCCCTTCCCACAGTCCGAGCAGGTGAATGGCCTCTCCCCAGTGTGAACTAACTGATGTTCCTTCAGAGTGGATGACCGAGTGTATCCCTTCCCACAGTTTGAGCAGGTGAATGGCCTCTCCCCAGTGTGAACTAACTGATGTACCTTCAGATGGGATGACCGAGTGAATCCCTTCCCACATTCTGAGCAGGTGAATGGCCTCTCTCCAGTGTGAACTCGCTGATGTACCAGTAGGGTGGATGACTGAGTGAATCCCTTCCCACATTCTGAGCAGGTGAACGGCCGCTCCCCAGTGTGAACTCGCTGGTGAGCCATTAGATCAGATGACTGAGTGAATACTTTCCCACAAATTCAGCAGATGAGCAACCTTTGCCCAGTGTGATCTGACTGCTGTGTCCACAGGTGGGATGACCGACTGAACCCCTTCTCACACACAGAACAGGTGAGTGGCCTTGCCCAGTGTGAACTTGCTGATATACCTTCAGATGAGATGACCGAGTGAATGCACTCCCACTGTCTGAGCAGGTGAAATGATCGGCGTGCCAGTTGGTCAGATGACCAAGTGAATCCCTGTCCACAGTCTGAGCAGGAAGGATGATCGAGTGAATCCCTTGCTCCACTTCTTAAATATCTAGACCGAGACAGCAAAACTGGTATGCTGTGTCTGAATTTCCATAGACAAATTCCTTGTCATTTTTAACCTGTAAAGAAGGACAACATTTCAGATGAGCTCACTTGAGTTGCCAAAGTGTGATCTGATATCACACTGTTACAGTGTAGTTCAACCTAAGTTGGAGAGAGAAATCACCTTCTAACTGGGCAAAGTGTTAGTATCTGGAATGACCATCAAACTCTCTGATGGTCGAGAAGTATGGGGCATTTCTGCCATCTCCAGTCTGTTACTTGGCTCAGTTTGACTCTCTCCATTGGTATTATTCCCCGTTCCCCCTGAGCTGCATGGGTGCCTGGCCCCACAGTAACTGAAACACTCTCACGCAAGTAGCTTTTGTTGACATACAGCTGGGATTTTCTTTTATGTACTATTAATTTAAAGTGCCATAGACTTAATGCCATGTAAATATCTCCTGACCTAGTCTAGTTCCACATTGGAGATAAATGGTTTGTAATTCTGAGAATTAGTTAAAATCCGAGCAGAAGGATATAAATAAAGTAATTTAAACCATTGAATAAAATCAGGCCCAAAATTAAATTTTCTGATGTTTTCAACCCAATCAAAGGCCTTCTCAGCATCTAAGGATGTCACACATTCCAATGTCTCTTTGGAAGGAGAATAAATGACATTTAATAAATGACGAATAGTGAAATGAGAATATTTATCTTTAATAAATCCAGTCTGGTCATTTGAGGTTGTCCTTTGAGTCCTTTGCTCTTTGATCTGGCCTTAGAACACTTAGCTATTGCCTTTAGAGAATCTCAGTGTATCACTGGGATATTAAGGAGAGGTATTATTCACAAAGTTTTGTTCTATGCCGATGACCTACTACTTTATATTTCTAATGTCGAAACTTCTGTGCTTTCTTTACTTTCTTGTTTCAGCCAATTTTCAGGATATAATCTAAATTTACATAAGACTGAACTTCTTCCTTTGAATAATTTGGTACCCATTCATACTAACCTTCCTTTTAAAACTGTAAGAAATCAATTAACCTATTTTGGTGTAATAATTACTAAGATTTATAAGCTATTATTTAAAGGAAGTTTTTTCACTCTATTGGGTTACGTTAAAAGGACACTTTCAAAATGGTTGCCTCTTTCATTATCGTTGATTGGCCGAATCAATTCTATTAAAATGAATCTTACCTAAATTTAAATACCTTTTTTAGGCCTTACCCGTCTTTATTCCGCAATCCTTTTTTGATTTTCTTGACTCTACCCTATCTTCCTATATATGGAAACATAAACTTTCTCGACTAAATAAATTTCATTTTCAAAAAGCAAGAAAGAATGGAGGTTTAGCATGACCAAATTTTATGTTTTATTACTGGGCAGGCAATATATGGAACCTCACATTTTGGTCATACTATATTAACCATGAGGACTGTCCTGTTTGGGTTTCTATGGAAGCTAATTCTGTTCATAAATTCTCTATTATTTCTCTTCTTGGATCTTCACTTCCTTTATTTTTAAGTAAACTAACTGACAGTTTCGTAGTTAAACATACTTTGAGGATTTGGATACAATTTAGAAAATATTTTGTTTTAATGAGACATTCTCTATCAAGTCCTATTTGTTCTAGCTATTTTTTAAACCTTTTTTGATCGATGTAGTTTTTAAAGAATGGGATAGACTGGGTATTAAATGCTTCCAGGATTTGTTAGTTGGAGGAAGTCTTTTCGCTTGAGCAATTGTCAGCTAAATATAGCTTACCAAAAACCTTTTTTTTATATCTGCAATTTAGGGAATTTCTGCAGTCTCAATTGCATACATTTCCAAAAAGTCCAGGTAAGAATTTATTAGATGTAATTTTTAATCTGAAAACTTTTCAGAATGGTTCAATAACCAATATTTATGGCATGCTGTTGAGAATGACAAATGTTCCTTTAGACAAAATTAAAAATCTCTGGGAACAAGATTTGCAGACTTCAATCTCTGAGGAACCTGGAATGAAATTTATAAATTGGTTAATACTTCATCGTTATATGCCTGCCATCCCTTCCTACAATTTAAAGTAGTCCGTAGGGCCCATATGACTAAGGATAAGCTCTCTCATTTTTATTTGGATATGTCTCCCTATTGTGACAGGTGCAACTATGGAGTAGCTTCATTGATTCTTATGTTTCGGATATGGCCGAGGCTTGAAAAATACTGAAAGGAAGTATTTCAAAACTTTTCTGCACTTTTTAAAGTTAATTTTAAGCCTAATCCTTTGACTGCCTTATTTGGTATTGTTGGAGGGCAAGATATGATTTTGGAAATACCTGATCAGTGGCTACGTGATGTTACATCATGCTTAAATTTAGAAAAGATTCGGTGTTCAATTTCTGAATCAAAGACTTTAAAACATAATGGGGACCATTTTTGAATTATTTTCAAAGCATTTGATTTGTTGTTACGTACGGATGTTGGCTCATATTATCATCTAGTTCTTTATAATGATAAGGACGTTTTTCATTTTTTTTCTTTTTTTTACCAAGCAGCTTTTTGTTGGTAGCGGATTAGATTTTTTTTGTATAATGATAAAATTAGAAGATTTCAATATTATGATTTAAGTCAATTTACATGAATATATTCATTAGGCTTTACAATTCAACCGCCAGGACTTAAGAACTTTTTAAAAGCTATTATTAATGCTTTTTGAGTAAGTGATTTAGATGCATATCATATTTTTTTTACTGAGTTAAGTATTGTATGTAATTAGTTTTGCTACAACAAGTGTATGGGACATTGGAAAAAAGGTTGAATTTCCCCATGGGGATGAATAAAGTATCTATCTATCTATCTATGATTATAAGTGTGTTTCTAATATACAGTATTTGGTACCATTTTATCATTTTTTATAGTTTATTAAATATATATATATATATATATATATACACACACAATCAATAAAAATATTGAAAAAAATCTCCGGATC
Source organism: Hemitrygon akajei (assembly GCF_048418815.1). Classification (NCBI taxonomy): domain Eukaryota; kingdom Metazoa; phylum Chordata; class Chondrichthyes; order Myliobatiformes; family Dasyatidae; genus Hemitrygon; species Hemitrygon akajei. Next base: position 237,891 of record NW_027332081.1, read on the forward strand.
TGGCTGGTGGCACAGTGGCAACAGTGCCGGACTTCAGAATGAACCTGAATTTGAATCCAGCCGGCTCCCCTGCACACTTTCCATCCATGCCGGGTTACGGGCTGCTGATTTCTTTGGAACCACTGCTGTAACTTGCCTCGTACGCGGTTGCCCACGACGCCAGAGAGGCATGGAGGGAAATCGTCCGCTAACCGAAGAAACTCAGGTTGCAGCGTACGTTTCCTTAAATATCTCCCAAAACCATTGCCTCATTCAATTTACTATCTCATCTTGAATGCTAAGTGACTGAACCTTCTTGACCAACCTCCCATTTGTGACTTTGTCAAGTGCCCATGTAGAAAACATCAGCTGCCTTGCCTTCATCCACTTTCCTGATAGCTTTCTCCAGAGACTCTATAAGATTGGTTAGACATGACCTACCATGCACAAAACCATGCTGTCTATCCTTAATCAGTCCACATCGATCCAAATACTTACCGTAGATGTCGGATTATAAGCCACTACTTTTTTCCCACGCTTTGAACAGCTTTGACACTGCGGCCTTTACTACAGTGCGGCTAATGCATGGTTTTATTTCATGCCGCCAAAAACATTTTGCCTCGTAACAGTAGACCAATAAAATTGATGAGTAGTTCACAGAGGTCCAATGAAATTGTACGATAAATCAAGCGCACTTTCACAATTAAATTATTGTAAATCAGTCATTTGTACTCACCCTCATCAACATGGAAAACACTCGAAGAAAAGCATTGTGCTGCCTTTATGGCAGTTATTTAGTTTATAATATTTTCGCTTAGTTATTCATTTGTTAGTATTTTCTAGTTAAAGTTAAAAGTGTTAAGTATATTTGTTTTCTGTACATCCCGGGATACTATGACATCACATCCGGTTTCGCCGCGTCTTGTGGGAAATACCGGTTTGCGATAAATGGGAAGGTGGGTGCGAGCACATTAGCCTAGCGCATTAGACCCGAGCGCATTAGACCCGAACGAAAACGCTGCTTTTAAGTTAAAGGCGATCAATAACTTTTCCTGGTAGGCTGCAGTATATATTTTTTTACCAGTCGTTAGGAGATATTGGAATGTTGTTCGTGCACTGTTCAGTAAAAAAGTATACGCAACGTAATTTGTGTGTTACCGATACGTATGTATATTTAAAAGTAGCCGTGTTAGAGGCACGGTTCGAAAAAAAGCATTTGCAATATGTATTTGTTTATGTTACCATACGGATTTAATTAAAAGTTAAAAAATCCTCACGTGTAATATCTTTCTGTGTAAATATCTCATATTACAACGTGGGACACCTGCGGCCTAAAATCCGGTGCGGCTTGTACAAGTACAAAATTGATTTTCTTTCTAAAATTAGAGCCAGCGGCTTTTAATCAGGTGCGCTCTGTAGTGCGAAATCTACGGTATATATCCGGTTCCTGCTCATATGTTCTAATAACTTTCCCACTACTGATGTCAAGCTCACTAACATAAAGTTTTCTCATTTATCCTTAGAGCCTTTCTTGAACAGCGGATCAACCTTGGCTGTCCTCCAATCCTCCAGTACCTCACCTGTCACTAAGGATGATTTAAATATCTCTGCTTGGACCCCCACAATTTCTGCACTTGTCTTCCACAGGGTCCTGGGGAACAACTTGTCAGGCCCTGGGGATTTATCCATGCTAATTTGCCTTAAGACAGCAAACACCTCCACCTCTGTAATCTGCACAAGGTCCATGAAGTTGATGCTGCTTTGGCTCACTTCTATCGACTCTGTGTCCATCTCCTGAGCAAATACAGATGCAAAACTACTATTTAAAACCTCCCCCATCTATTTTGTCTCCTGTATAGGTCACCATTCTGTTCGTCCAGAGTGGGCATGTTTCTGTTCTGACCTTCTCCACGTTTCTGTGACAGAGAAGCTGGCCAAACTTATTTGGAAGGGAAAAGGTAGGAGTGACAACAGAGCAGCAATGGCTGGAGTTTCTGGGAGCAACTCAGGAGCTGAGTAATCAATACATCCCAAAGACATGGAAACATTGGAAAGGCAGGAGGACTCAACCGTGGCTGAAATGAGAACCCAAAACCAACATAAAAGCCAAAGCGAGGGCAAATAAGCTTTTAGAAACCAAGAGAAGACAACTAAAGAAAGTCAGATGAGCTCAGGGTGTGGGAGTATTATATTGTAGTCATTAATGTGTCTTGGTAGCACCCAACAGCCTGAGGAATTTAGAGGAACAAAATATCCGGGGCCTCGATATCAGTTGAAAACAAAGGTTCCCTGCACCAGTTAACTTTCAACTTTTATTTTGGCAGGCACATACAAACTCTACACCCTCAAAAATTCACTTCTGAAGAATCCCCACTTACCAAGTACTCCTTTGCCAGAAAACAGCCTGTTCCAATCCACACTTGTCAAATCCTTGCAAATACCATAAAGTTGATCTTTCTCCAATTTAGAATCTCAAGAGAGGTCCAGATCTCTGTTTTTCCATATTTTCTTGGAATCTCATGGCATTATGATCACTATACACAAAGTGTTCCCATACACTAATTTCTGTCACCAGGCCTGGATCGTTTCCCAACAGCTTATTGCACACTTCTACGCCGGATGTTTTACGTACTGATTAAGGCTCATTTGACAAACTCGACCCCATCTAGTCCTTTTACAGTATGGGAGTCCCAGTCAATATATGGAAAGTTAAAATCACTTACTATATCAACTATTGCTTCTTGGTGTAGTCTGTGAACTCTCTACAAATTTGTTCCTCTACATCCCTCAGACTGTTGGGTGCAACCAATTCCCAGTAATGCCTACGATATCACAATTCCATGCCCTGGGCTCATCTGGCTTTCCTACGATGCTTCTTGCATCATGACTTCCACAGCTCAACACATTCATCGCACCATGCTCAAGCATTTGATTGCTGACTCTATCTGAGGACTGAACAACATCTGTCTGGTGTGAAGAAAACAACCTCTCCCTCAATGTCAGAAAAACCTCTGACGCTGAGTTTTGTGGTGAGGACGCAGGAAAGGTTTTCTTCTGATGACTCTTCCATGAAGGTCATGTTTGTGCAGGTGTTGCTGCACAGTAGAACAGTGCACCACCACTCCAGAGTCTGCTAAATCTTCCTGAATGTTTTTTTACAGTCAAATGGGGGTTTCGATTTGCCTTTCTAGGAATCCTACGAGTAGTTCTCTCAGAAAGTTTTCTTGGTCTTCCAGACATCAACTTGACCTCCACTGTTCCTGTTAACTGCCATTTCTTAATTACATTGTGAACTGAGGAAACGGCTACCTGAAAACGCTTTGCTATCTTCTTATAGCCTTCTCCTGCTATTTGAGCATCATTTATTTTAACTTTTAGAGTGCTAGGCAGCTGCTTAGAGGAGCCCATGGCTGCTGATTGTTGGGACAAGGTTTGAAGAGTCAGGGTATTTATAAAGCTTTGCGATTTGCATAACCTGGCCTGCCCTAATGATGACTGTGAACAAGCCATTGTCCTAACAAGCTAATTCAGGTCTGAGACCGTGGTAAAATTTAACTGAGAGCTCAAATCTCTTGGGGTGCCCAAACTTTTCCATGGTGCTCCTTTCCTTTTTTTCCCCCCCCCACTCTAAAATTGTACAAAACAGAAATAATACACTAAACTCCTCATGAAGGGTTTCAGCCTGAAACGTCGTCACTACCTCCTCCCATAGATGCTGTCTGGCCTGCTGTGCTCTGCCAGCATTTTGTGTTTTTAATAACACACTAATCTTACTTAAAATGTTGAAAGGAATGTTTTGTGTTTAACTTTATGACTTTTGGAGATCAGTTCACCTTCTACTCACTAAATTATTCACAGTAACAGAATGTTTGACCAGTGGTGCCCAGCTGTTTGCATACCACTGTATTCAATGAGGTGGTGAGCACGGGGTGTGATGGGGGGGGTGAGGAGGAGGACTGACAGGGAGCGAAGAGGGAGAACGTGTGGGGTGAGTGGTAGATTTAGAGAGTGATAAAGAGGGGAAGACAATGATGGATACGGGAGCCAGCAGGGAGAGTGTTTGAGAGAGGGGGGAGGGTGGGAGGTAGGGAGAGAGATAGAGAGGGTGAGAGCTGGAAATGGAGGTTACAGAGTGGTGGAGGTGACTGAGTGAGAGAGACAATTTTGATTGAAGTGAGAGGGTGCATGAGACAGGGGGAGATGGAGAGGGGAAGGCAGAAGGTGAAAGAGAGTGGGAGAATGGTCAAGTAGCAGTGTCACTGAGGCGGATACAGAAGAGGGAAGGGGAGGGTAGAGGTGGGGAGGAAGCAAGAATGATTGAGAGGGGTGATGATATGGAAGGGGTGAGGGAGAGGTGAGATGGCGAGGGAGAGACTGAATAAAAAGGGAGGTCTGGAGTAGAGGGCAGGAGGATGAAGAGGGACTGAGGAGGGAGTGGTGAGGGAAACGGGGTATGTAGACAGGGATGAGGGAGAAATGTGAGAAGATGGTGTGTCTGATTAGAATTGTTAGACTAACTATTTATTCAGTCCCCAGTTGCAGGGTCGTTAATCACATATGTTCACAAGTCACCGAACAAATCCACCGTGGGATTACGGTTCCATGCCTTGAGATTTACTGTGTATGATTCTGGTCAACATATCCAACAGTGGGGAGCTCTAACACGTACGGTTCTGGTCAACATATCTGACAGTGGGGAGTTTCACAGCATACGGGGACCTGCTGCAAATCGCAGTGCAATGCCAACCCCAGCGGATGCTGGTGTTACTCCTGTTCAGTTAGCGGTGAGGAAAGAGTTAATCTCGGGTTTGTGTAAATCGAGGGCCGGTTGCAGTGGGAATGGGCTGGGATCGATCCAGACAGCTGGAGGCACCGGGTTCTCCAGTCTTTTAGATTTGCGCCCGAGTCGGGATTGCGGGATCAGTTTGTTGTGTTTCCCCTCCAGCTTGGGAGGGTGGATGTAGGTGAAGGGGGCCTGTCTATGTGTCGGTGTGGGGTGAATGGTCAGAAGGGTGTGGGGCCACTGGTGGGACGGAGGGGGGTTTGGGTACTGTGGGTGATCGGATGTAACATGACCTGAGTGGATGTGCAAGGGGTAAATTACGTTGTCAACGAGGGTGGATCTGGTCCATTGAATCAGACAGCTCAGCTCACGTGTCCTGTCAGGAGCCACAATTCTCTCATCATCTTAATCACTGACTAATCTTTCTGTTAACATTGAGTTTGTTACAGAGCCCCAGGGTCTGCAAACAGATGATTGGTAAGAGGCAGAGTGTTATGGTGACTGCCTGTTTCTTGGACTCGAGTCCCGTGCTTAGTGACTTTCCCAGGGGTTACGCCCATTGCTATGTCAATAATTTAGTTGAGAAAGTACAGGGTATGGGGAGAGAGTTTGCAGCAAGTTCAAACAATTAATCTTTTTGAAAGACAGTCAGCATAAACACTCCCCTCTCTTTCCCTCCCCCACTCAGAACTGACCAAAAGCTACATCAGAGGATGCAAGATCTTGAACTGAGTAACCACTGTGAGGGAATGGGAGTGGTTTCAAAGGGCTGGGCTGCTGGAAGCACATTACCAGACCTGGAGTCATTGCAACTGGGTCTGACAGAGGCATAACTGGTTCTTCTGGACACATTCAGTCTCACTCCAACTATTTCCTACCTTCCTTTGTACAGGTATGTAATGTCTAAAGGACCAGTGTTTGAGTAAATGAGACCTACCAAACTTTCTCCTGACTGAATCACTGGAATCTCCGAGTCAGATGGGTTCTCTCCAGTTGATGCTCTCAATCCTCGGGCTGGTTCACTTGTTGCTGTTCCCTCGTCTTCAGTCGTGGTTTGCCTCCAGTTGGGGTTTTTCTTCAAATAAATCTCTCACCACAGGTCTAACTTTAACCAGAGAGACAATGAAGCACATTAATAATGAAAAGGAGAACCAAACATTTCTGCGTAATGTTACTAAGAACAAAACTCTCTGAAATTTAAACACTGAAGGCAGATTTAATGATCTCAGTGAACAATCTTTTATTGTCCCTCACATGTCACAGACGATATGGGATAAGAAGGAGCATTCATTCAGTCATGGTAAGACATAATACACAGGAACAGAATTAGGTGATTCAATCCATCTGGTCTGCCCACCATTCAACCACGGCTGATTATCATTCCAACACCATATTCCTGTCTTCCTCCTGTAACCCTGAAGCTACTCAGCAATCATGAATATATTAATCTCTGTCATAAATATACCCAAATGGCAGCCTCAATCAACTTCTGCGGCAACAAATTCCACAGATCAGACATCTTTTAGCCAAAAAATTCTTCTCATCTCAGTTTTAAAGGGAAGCATCTTTATTCTGAAACTGTGCTGTAAGATCACAGACTCTGCGTCTATTGGAAACATCCTCACCATGTCCACTGTATCTAGGCTTTTCAGCATTCAGTAGGTTTACTTAACCATACATCTCCCACCACCCCCACCGTCCCTCTGAACTCCATTGAGCACAGGTTCAGAACCATCAGAGACTTGCAGAGACTCCAACGGAGGCCTACAAACTATCACAGCCATTTTCATTTCCAGGTTAAAACAGGTCCAGTTCATGAAATGTAAACCAAGAAATAAAAAGAAACTGGAATTACCAGAAACACTCAGCAGGTAAGGGACAGCTTACAATACAACTCAATTAATAACATTTCATCAGAATGACTTCAAACATTTTTAGTTTTTAGTGTAGATCTCCAGCACAGCTACCTGATTTCCACTGTGTGACAGTGAGGGGGGGGGGGTGGATTTCCAAACACAGTTTGAACACCAAACTCAGGGTCTATTTCTACTGTTTAAACATGGAACAGCCCATTTACTCACAGCCGAGACAAAGCACATTTCCAAACCTCCCAAATGGTTGCTCTCCTCCCGTTAACATTTATCACTTCCAAAATACAATATTTTCTATTCGTATAGATGTGATAATAATTTATGTAAAGATTCAAGCTTCTTTAAATTTTTATATATTTAAAGACTAAACAGGATCTGTAAAGGTCTAACCATGTAACACCCGACGTGTGAGGATATTGTGAGTATCGACACTCACAGGTACACTTCCTGTCCAACCATTTCTGCGAGAGAAACGGTACAAGGCAGAGTTGCCAACCTACAGCTTTTGAGACTAATATTCACCAATATTCATGGCTTTAGCAATAGTTCATCAGACGTTCTTTTTTCATACTTGATTACTTGGTTCCAATTTAGGGGCTAAAAGTGTAAAAAAATGAATTGTTTTATTTCTGTTATTTTTATACCTCTGAGTAACACTGCTAAGGTTACTGTCGATGCAATGCTCCTCAGACAGGATGAAGAGGTCAATACTCCCCAATGCCATTAGACTTTGCAATTCAACTGCCAGGACTTAAGAACTTCTTTAAAGCTATTATTAATGTTTTTTTTTGATTTAGTGATTTAGATGCATATCATATTATTACTGAGTTAAGGATTGTATGTAATGAGTTTCTGCTACAACAAGTGTATGGGACATTGGAAAAAATGTTGAATTTCCCCATGGGGATGAATAAAGTATCTATCTATCTATCTATCTATCTAAGCGCTGCGGGCCCTGCCGTCTGCTCCGACTCAGTCGTATTAGTAAGGCTACATCTGTGGTGGTCCGTGGATTACTCGCTAAGACTAAAGTACATTTTTCTCACTAACAACCCTTTGACTTCTAAGCAAAGTTATTTTACTTGCTTGATAATTATATTCTATGATAATCAGTTAAGTGCAACTGTGTAATACTTTGTCATATTATTAAATTAAGTATTCTATGTTTAATTGTACCAGTTATACACTGAAATGTAGTGAGAGGCTATAACCTTGTTAATGTCTTAGCTATCACTATATTTCTGTGGAGCTCTGGAATTCATATATTTCTTTCATCTTGGTTTACTGCTTGACATTATAAGAAGCCCTATATATGTCACACACAATTTGTGTACCTGCTCATTAAATGAATGGGGCAAGAAAGTTGCCCAGTACATGAAATGAGCATGTACACAATTTGGGTCTCACAAACTTGGGGTGATTAATAAGTTCGTGGCCTAAGGTGGAAGGATTGAATTTTACAAAACCTAGCAATTTTCAATTATCTGAAACAGAAATACCACAAAAGTTATTAACTTCAAACTTTCTGCATAATCACTCAAAGAGTTGAACTGCACGTGCAGGTACCGAGAGCTGTATAACTTCAAGCCTTCTAACTTAGGCCACGACCTTATCAATCATCGCCACCCGCCCGCCGCCACAACCCCCCCCCCCCATACAGCTCAGGCAAAAAAAAATTGCCACTGCACCCCTGCTCCAGCTGTCCGGCAGAGCTCGGGCCCGGCCCTTTCCCAATGCAACCGGCCCCCAAGTTACACAACACCGGGATCATTCCCTACTCACCCCTGCTCGAATCAGAGAACCGCCAAACAGCGGCAGTCCGCACCGCGCATGCGTTCACAGGCGTTTCTCCGCAGCGCCACCGGTGGCCGGAGGTCTGCACATCGTTGCCGATGGCTGGAGATCCATACAGCGCCACAAGTGGCCGGAGGCGGGAGGGACAACGGAGAGGTAAATCACAAACACGACAAAGTCTGCAGATCCTGGAAATCCAAAGCAACACAAACAAAATGCTGGCCGAACACAGCAGGCCGGGTAGCAACGGGAATGGAAATAGGAATGAAAATGTTTGGACACCGGGAAGTCCCGCTCGGAACGGGTAGTTCAAAGGTTAGTTTATTATTAAAGCAGGTATCCATAAATAACGATGCTTTTTTTTTCTCTCCAGAGAACCACGAAACAAAGAAAGAGCATGAAAGTCGTTCACAGAGAAAAATCAAACTTCTACCCCACCCCCCGGATCAAGAAGAACGGGATCCCAATCATCAAACCCCAAAACCCATCCCTCCGCACAAAAGGGAACAATAATATCGACCCCCGATAAAAAAAAAACACTCCTACCCCGCACAACTGCGGAGGAGCCGGTGTCACCAGTGTAGAGGCGGACGCATCGGGAGCACCGGACACAACGGGCGACCCCGGAAGATTCACAGGTGAAATGTCGCCTCACCTGAAAGGATGTTTGGACAACGGAGAGGGTTCGACCGTCTGGCCCTTTCACTGTGACACCCCGAACTCCACATCAAATCCGTCCAAACGAATCTGGGTGAACTTTAATGACCAATAAATATAATTCCTCTCAGCGATCAGCTGTCTGAATGATTCCCTGACTCTGAGAGGAAGGGGTATCTATGGTCCACACTGTCAGGGTGTTGAGTTTACCAGGAGACAAAGACTGCAGGGACAGGAGGAGGAGTATAGGAAACTGATACAGGACTTTGTGATATGGTGTAACTCAAACTACCTGCGTCTCAATATCACCAAGACCAAGGAGATGGTGGTGGACTTTAGGAGATCTAGGCCTCATATGGAGCCAGTGATCATTAATGGAGAATGTCTGGAGCAGGTTAAGACCTACATGTATCTGGGAGTACAGTTAGACGAGAAGCTAGACTGGACTGCCAACACAGATGCCTTGTGCAGGAAGGCACAGAGTCGACTGTACTTCCTTAGAAGGTTGGCGTCATTCAATGTCTGCAGTGAGATGCTGAAGATGTTCTATAGGTCAGTTGTTGAGAGCGCCCTCTTCTTTGTGGTGGCGTGTTGGGGAGGAAGCATTAAGAAGAAGGACGCCTCACGTCTTAATAAGCTGGTAAGGAAGGCGGGCTCTGTCGTGGGCAAAGTACTGGAGAGTTTAACATCGGTAGCTGAGCGAAGGGCGCTGAGTAGGCTACGGTCAATTATGGAAAACCCTGAACATCCTCTACATAGCACCATCCAGAGACAGAGAAGCAGCTTCAGCGACAGGTTACTATCGATGCAATGCTCCTCAGACAGGATGAAGAGGTCAATACTCCCCAATGCCATTAGACTTTACAATTCAACTGCCAGGACTTAAGAACTTTTTTTTTAAAGCTATTATTAATGCTTTTTTTGAGTTAGTGATTTAGATGCATAACATATTATTACTGAGTTAAGTATTGTATGTAATTAGTTTTTGCTACTACAAGTGTATGGGACATTGGAAAAAATGTTGAATTTCCCCATGGGGATGAATAAAGTATGTATCTATCTATCTATCTATCTATCTATCTATCTATCTATCTATCTATCTATCTATCTATCTATCTATCTATCTTTCTGTTGACTAATACACTGTGTGTGGACCCCACTGGCAATTCTGGTGTTGTGACCCGAATAGAGACAAACACCACGCTGCCCACTCCACCAACAACACGGCACAGCCGGACACATAACAGGGGACTTTACATCCCACAACACTGGATTCAGTGATGAAACCCGTGATTAATGTTGTTGTCCCACTGAAAAGTCCATTAAGGTGCTTTTAAATGCCAGCGCTCTCCCACAGGTGACGTCACACATGGGCTCCCCCACCGGGATCTGCCCTCACGTGCGCGTGGGTTTCGTCACCCACGCGCTGCTGTGCTCGAGCTTTATCGGTTGAACGGCTGGGCTACTAATCACGTGACCAGCCCCTTCCCCACCGCTGTCAACAGAGGATTCAGAAGCTGCGCTATTCTCATTGGTGCGAAGCGATGTCAATCACTGGTTACAACCAGTCGCGGAGGCGGACAGGCCGAGTGGACGTTACTCCGCTGAGTTCGTCTCCCGCTCGAGCGCCGACCGCCTCCTCAGAGCGGAGAAAACCTCAAAGTAAATGTTCGCTTTCTGATTTATTTCCATTTCTCTCCGAGGGAAGTTGGGGGCTTTTGTGAAGCGTCTCCTGTGGCCGGAGTCTGATGTATCGCTGAGAGGTAGGAGGAGACCGCTCGGCCCGTCGGTTTGATGCCGGTTCCCCGGGGAGGGAGGGAGAGGGGGGATTTTATTGAAAGGATGAAGATGTTGAGAGAGGGGGCGGACAGGATGTTTGTCCCGGTGGGGACAGGAGGGGCTCATCTGTGGAAATGTCTGAGCCCACTGTGGCGTCGAGCAGAGGGATTCTCCACATTAGGGGGCAAACACCGGCAGACTGTTGCCCTGCAAGCGGGGCCAATGGTCCGGGCAAAGTGACAATTATTTGTGCTTTGTTGAGATTGTACCTGGAATATGGTGTAAAATCCCGCTCCCCACACTAACACGGGTTATACAGACCAAAGGACAAACTGCCGGAGCAACTCAGTGGGTCGGACAGCATCTGTGGAGGGAAATGGACCGTCAACATTTCGGGCTGAGACCCTCCCTCTGGACTGAGAGTGGACGGGAAATAGTCAGAGAAAAGAGGTGAGGGGTGGGGATGGGGCAAAAGCTGGGGAGTGAGAGGTGGATCCAGGTGAGGGTGAGGTGGGAAGGTGGAAAAAGTGACAGGGGTGGGAGGTGAGTAGTTGGGGCAACACGGGGCTGCAGAAGATGGAAATTAATTCCATAGAGGATGAACAAAGAGGTTAGAGAGTATTTGTTACAGAGAGTGCAATGAAGATTCACCAGACTGATCCCTGGGGTGGTGGGGTCATCATATGAAGAAAGATCAAATGTGATAACCTTTCATTTAGAGAATCGAGGACTGAGTGGTGAACACATTGAAATGCACAACATCATTACCGGTTCAACCAGGGATCCCAGTCTCTGAAAAAGGGGTGGACTGTCCGGGACTCAGATGAGGGGAGATGTCTCCACTCCAAGGGTGGTGAATGTCTGTAAATGTCTGTAAAACGGCAGATGTGTGGAGACCGAAGGGATCAAGGAAATGAGGATCGGACTGAAACATGTGGCTGAGATGGGAGAGCAGCCGCCATCTTCTTGATAGTTAGAGGGGCCGAATGGCCACCTCCTGCAGTTTCTCTCTTGATGTTTCAGTGTTGCTGTCCAGTGAGGCCGGAGGAATGTGAATAGAAATTAGTGTTTATAAACATAGACTGATTTACATCAAACCTGCACAATTCTGGTTTGGATCTAAAATGTTTGTCGGACTGGCATGGGATTCGAACCCATAACCCCAACCCAGGGAGGTGGAGGGATGGGACGGGAATATATGGAGGGAAAATGTTAAAATTGTACCCGGTGTAAATATGGAATAATATGGGAAATGCGGTGGGGAGGTCGGGCGGAGTGTGAGGGGCGAGGAGCGGAGTCACCAGGTCACGTGGAAGACCCTCCAGTCGTCACGTGATCCCGTTTTACCGCGGATCTGCAGCATCTGCAGCACACACAAAATGCTGGTGGAACACAGTAGGCCAGGCAGCATCTATAGAGAGAAGCTCTGTCGACGTTTCAGGCCGAGACCCTTCGTCAGGACTAACTGAAAGGAAAGATAGTAAGAGATTTGAAAGTACGGGGGAAAGGGAAAATGCGAAATGATAGAAGAAGACCGGAGGGGGTGGGGAGAAGCCAAGAGCTGGAAAGGTGATTGGTGAAAGTGATACAGAGCTGGAGAAGGGAAAGTATCATGGGGCGGGAGGCCTGGGGAGAAAGAAAGAGGGAGGGGGGCACCAGAGGGAGATGGAGAACAGGCAGAGTGACGGGCAGAAAGAGAGAAAAAAAGGAGGGTGGAAAAAAACTAAATATATCAGGGATGGGGTAAGAAGGGGAGGAGGGGCATTAACGGAAGTTAGAGAAGTGAATGATCATGCCATCAGGTTGGAGGCTACCCAGTCGGTAGATGTTATTGTTCCTCCAACCTGAGTGTGGATTCATCTTGACAGTAGAGGAGGCCATGGATAGACATATCAGAATGGGAATGGGACGTGGAATTAAAATGCGTGGCCACTGGGGAATCCTGCTTTCCTTGGCAGACAGAGCGTAGGTGTTCAGCGAAACGGTCTCCCAGTCTGCGTCGGGTCTCACCAATATATAAAAGGCCACACCGGGAGCACCGGACGCAGTATACCACACCAGCCGACTCACAGGTGAAGTGTCGCCTCACCTGGAAGGACTGTCTGGGGCCCTGAATGGTGGTGAGGGAGGAAGTGTAAGGGCAGGTGTAGCAGTTGTTCTGCTTACAAGGATAAGTGCCAGGAGGGAGATCGGTGGGGAGGGATGGGGGGACAAGGGAGTTGGATAGGGAGCGATCCCTGCGGAAAGCAGAAAGGGAATGTGGAGGGAAAGATGTGCTTCATCGTGGGATCCCATCGGAGGTGGTGGAAGTTACTGAGAATTATACGTTGGACCCAGAGGCTAGTGGGGTGGTAGGTGAGGACAAGGGGAACCCTATCCCGAGTCGGGTGGTGGGCAGATGGGGTGAGGGCAGATGTGCGGGAAATGGGAGAGATGCGTTTCAGAGCAGAAGTAATGACAGACAGACAGGTAGACATACTTTATTGATCCCGAGGGAAATTGGGTTTCGCTACAGACGCACCACCAAGAATAGTGAAGAAATATAGCAATATAAAACTATAAATAATTAAATAATAATAAGTTAATCATGCCAAGTGGAAATAAGTCCAGGACCAGCCTATTGTCTCAGGGTGTCTGACACTCCGGGGGAGGAGTTGTAAAGTTTGATGGCCACAGGCAGGAATGACGTCCTATGACGCTCAGTGTTGCATCTCGGTGGAATGGGTCTCTGGCTGAATGTACTTCTGTGCCTAACCAGTACATTATGGAGTGGATGGGAGTCATTGTCAAAGATGGCATGCAACTTGGACAGCATCCGCTTTTCATACACCACCGTCAGAGCCCCTTTGTTTAAAAAAGGAAGACATTTCCTTCGTCCTGGAATGAAAAGCCTCATCCTGAGAGCAGATGCGGCAGAGACGGAGGTATTGCGAGAAGGGGATAGCATTTTTGCAAGAGACAGGGTGGGAAGAGGAATAGTCCAGGTAGCTGTGAGAGTCTGTAGGCTTGTAGTAGATATCAGTAGATAGGCCGTCTCCAGAGATGGAGACAGAAAGATCAAGAAAGGGGAGGGAGGTGTCGGAAATAGACCAGGTAAATTTGAGGACAGGGTGAAAGTTGGAGGCAAAGTTAATGAAGTCAACGAGCTCAGCATGCGTGCAGAAGGCAACGCCAATGCAGTCGTCGATGTAGCGAAGGAAAAGAGGGGGACGGATACCCGTATAGACTTGGAACATGGACTGTTCCACAAAGCCAACAAAAAGGCAGGCATAACTGGGACCCATGCGGGTGCCCATGGCTACACCCTTGGTTTGGAGGAAGTGGCAGGAGCCAAAAGAGAAATTATTGAGAGTAAGAACTAATTCCGCTGGACGGAGGAGAGTGGTGGTAGAGGGGAATTGTTTAGGTCTGGAATCCAAAAAGAAGCGGAGAGCTTTGAGACCGTCCAGGTGGGGGATGGAGGTATAGAGGGACTGGACGTCCATGGATAAAATAAGGCGGTGGAGGCGAGGGAACTTAAAATCATTGAAAAAATTCAAAGCGTGAGAAGTGTCACGAACATTGGTGGGAAGGGATTGAACAAGGGGGGATAAGACAGCGTCAAGGTATGCAGAAATGAGTTCGGTGTGGCAGGAGCAATCTGAGACAATGGGTCTACCTGGACAGGCGGGTTTGTGGATCTGCAGCTGCGTTCCGAGGCCCCGCCCACTTACCTGGTGACGGGCGGGCGACATCGCGCATGCTCAGTACGGGAAGGGCGGCGGTGTTTTTCGTTCTTTGTTGAAGCGGGTCGGCCGTGGGATCGAGATCGGGATCGGGAGGGGGTCCTCACCCTCGCCCCCTGGGCTGGGGAGCCGGGGACGGATTATTCTCTGCGGGGCGACGACAACAGTTTCATTTCGGTGAGTATTGAAGCAGGTCCGGAGCGGGGAGGTCCCGAATTCAAACAAGAGAACTGGAGAATAAAAGGTGGGGGTGGGGAAGGGAGAGAGAAACACAAGGTGATCGGTGAAACCTGAAGGGGGAGGGAATGAACTTTCCCGAACTGGCGGCCTCGCCTCGCTTCCTTCACAGAATCTGCCGGGGTCGGTCCGGGTTGTGAGACCTTCACACCGAACCGTCTGAGATGAGCCGCCGCTCAGCCCCTGGTCCTATTAGCAGGATGAAGTAAAACATATTTCGATATTGTTACTGACGGAGAATCGTATAACTTGTGTTCCGTGTGTTATCTGAATGTACTTGCCTGTGATGCTGCCACAAGTCAGTGTTTCTCTGTACCTGTACCTTCCCGTACTTGTGCACTTGGCAATAAATTCAACAGGACCTGAGAAATCTCAGTGAGATTTGATTAGTGATGATCATCTTGGCAGCTCGGTAGGTGGAATGACTGAGACAGTATACTGTTAAATGCAAAACCCTGAACAGTGTTGATGATCAGAGGGATCTTAGACTCCAAGTTCATCGCTCCCTGAAAGAGACTGCACTGATTGATCGGGTGGTTAAGAAGGCAAATGGCATGGTTGTCTTTATTAGTTGAAGCATTGAGTTCAAAAGTCGGGAAGTTGTGCTGCAGCTTTATAAAACTAGTTAGACCACATCTGGAATGTTTCATACAGATCTGGTCGCCCCCATTCTCGGAAGGATGTCGGGGCTTTGGAGAGGGCGCAGAAGAGGTTTACCAGGACACTGCCTGGATTAGAGGGCATGAGCTATAACGAGAGGCTGGACAAACTTGTGTTGTTTTCTCCAGAGCGGCGCAGGCTGGGGTGAGACTGGATGGACATTTATACGATTATGAGAGGGATAGAGTGGATAGACGATATATTTTTCCCCAGGGTTGAAATTTCTAAGATAAGAGGCCAGCCATTTGAGGTGAGGGGGGTAGGTTAATGAAGATATGAGGGGCGTGTATGTTGTTCCTCACCGAGTCTGCTGGGTCGGTCACTGGAATTTGCTCCCTGGGGTGACCCTCCGCTCTGACGCAGTAATCACCCTGTGCATGCTGACAGTCGCCGCCCCCCCCCGTCCCCCGGATCGATGGTGGTTTTTCTCCCCGTTCGTTGTTGAAACGATATATATATACCTTCGGGCCGGGAGCCGGGGGAAAAATCAGATTCCCGTCGGTGAGTACTGAGGCCAGTGTCGAGTCGGCAGTGAGTCCCGGTAACTTCCCGAACTGTCGGCCATTTACTCATTTTCCAACTATCTGGTCGTGGAGTGGGGCTGAGGAGGGGGAAAAGGGTCACCCTGATTGAACGCCGGAGCAGAGTCGATGGGCCAAACGGCCTAATTCTGCTCCTATGTCCTGTGGAGCCGGTTTATTGTCGGGGAGACACGGCCACCGATCACGGTATCCTGTTTTCCGCTCTTATTCTGCCGCAGATCTGCAGCCTGCGGGTTTTTCCCGAGGCCCCCCCCCCCCCCGGTCGATGTGAAAATCGCATTGCGCATACTCACAGTCGGCGGAATGCAGTGATTTTTGGCCGGCGGAGTGCAGTCACCGTTTTGTGCTGACGTGGATTTGTTGGAGAAATCTAATATTGGCCAATGAGTCCCGTTAACTTCCCGAACTGTCGACTTCGCCTCGCTTCCTGGAACTTCTCAAAACTTTTTTCACTTCAGATAAACCGCTTTTAAGCCTGGGGATATGTATCTTCTCCCTAATGGGGGTGGGTGAGAAAAGGGAATGCCCAGGTTCTGGGGATCTTTGATTTTACTAAGGGAGTGGGAAGTCCAGAAGGAGTTCACGTAGGGGAGACTAGTTTCTGTGATGAGCTGATCTGTGTCCGTAACTCTGCAGTTCCTTGCAGCCATGGGCAAAGCAGTCACCATACCAATGTGACTTCTGGTTTGTTCCAGCTTTGTTATTTTCAGATCTTTTATACAGTAGTATTGTGGTGAGCATTTGGTCCATAATGACAGATGAGGCAGTTCATTGAACTCAATAACAGTTTTATCGTGATAAACACAAAATAGACCAGCAGGCACGACCCCAAGAGTGAACCCAACCAGTCTCATACAGACAGGGGAGGCGACCATCACACACCCTGGTTACAGTTAGTGTGACCCAGAAATACACAAGCAAGTAACTGTATAATCCAAGCTAAATGGTAACAATAAATGAACTGGAACATCCCATCATAATCCCACAAAAGCATTTTAATACAAGAACAATAAACAGTGCTGTTCATTAGAAATGTAGGGGCGGGCTGTTGACCAACCCCTCCTCCTGAAGACCATCAGTGATCATCCTTGATCCCTTCTCCCAGCTGATCCCATCTGCTCATTCCCCGCCCATCCTGTTCAACCTCTGTCCAGTCTGTATCCCATCACCTCAATGATATATATCAATAATCTTGTTCAACCTCTGTCCAGTCTGTATCCCACCACCTCAATGATATATATCAACCATCTTGTTCAACCTCTGTCCAGTCTGTATCCCACCACCTCAATGATATATATCAACCATCTTGTTCAATCTCTGTCCAGTCTGTATCCCTCCAACTCAATGATATATATCAACCATCTTGTTCAACCTCTGTCCAGCCCCTATCCCACCAACTCAAATATATATATCAACCATCTTGTTCAACCTCTGTCCAGTCTGTATCCCACCACCACAATGATATATATCAACGATCTTGTTCAACCTGTCCAGTCTGTATCCCTCCACCTCAATGATATATATCAACCATCTTGTTCAATCTCTGTCCAGTCTGTGTCCCTCCACCTCAATGATATATATCAACCATCTTGTTCAAACTCTGTCCAGTCTGTATCCCACCACCTCAATGATATATATCAACCATCTTGTTCAACCTCTGTCCATTCTGTATTCCACCACCTCAATGATATATATCAACCATCTTGTTCAACCTCGGTCCAGCCTGTATCCCACCACCTCAATGATATATATCAACCATCTTGTTCAACCTCTGTCCATTCTGTATCCCACCACCTCAAATTTATATATCAACCATCTTGTTCAACCTCTGTCCAGTCTGTATGCCACCACCTCAATGATATATATCAACCATCTTGTTCAACCTCTGTCCAGCCTGTATCCCACCACCTCAATGATATATATCAACCATCATGTTCAACCTCTGTCCAGTCTGTATCCCTCCACCTCAATGATATATATCAACCATCTAGTTCAACCTCTGTCCAGCCTGTATCCCTCCACCTCAATGATATATATCAATAATCTTGTTCAACCTCTGTCCAGCCCCTATCCCACCACCTCAAATATATATATCAACCATCTTGTTCAACCTCTGTCCAGTCTGCATCCCACCACCTCAATGAGATATATCAACCATCTTGTTCAACCTCTGTCCAGTCTGTATCCCTCCACCTCAATGATATATATCAACCATCTTGTTCAATCTCTGTCCAGTCTGTGTCCCTCCACATCAATGATATATATCCACCATCTTGTTCAACCTCTGTCCAGCCCCTATCCCACCACCTCAAATTTATATATCAACCATCTTGTTCAACCTCTGTCCAGTCTGTATTCCATCACCTCAATGATATAGATCAACCATCTTGTTCAACCTCTGTCCAGTCTGTATCCCTCCACCTCAATGATATATATCAAACATCTTGTTCAACCTCTGTCCAGTCTGTATCCCTCCACCTCAATGATATATATCAACCATCTTGTTCAACCTCTGTCCAGTCTGTATCCCTCGACCTCAATGATATATATCAACCATCTTGTTCAACCTCTGTCCAGCCTGTATCCCACCACCTCAATGATATATATCAACCATCTTGTTCAACCTCTGTCCATTCTGTATCCCACCACCTCAAATTTATATATCAACCATCTTGTTCAACCTCTGTCCAGTCTGTATGCCACCACCTCCATGATATATATCAACCATCTTGTTCAACATCTGTCCAGCCTGTATCCCACCACCTCAATGATACATATCAACGATCTTGTTCAACCTCTGTCCAGTCTGTATCCCTCCACCTCAATGATATATATCAACCATCTTGTTCAATCTCTGTCCAGTCTGTATCCCTCCAACTCAATGATATATATCAACCATTTTGTTCAACCTCTGTCCAGCCCCTATCCCACCACCTCAAATATATATATCAACCATCTTGTTCAACCTCTGTCCAGTCTGTATCCCACCACCACAATGATATATATCAACCATCTTGTTCAACCTCTGTCCAGCCCCTATCCCACCACCTCAAATATATATATCAACCATCTTGTTCAACCTCTGTCCAGTCTGTGTGCCACCACCTCAATGATATATATCAACCATCTTGTTCAACCTCTGTCCAGTCTGTATCCCACCACCTCAATGATATATATCAACCATCATGTTCAACCTCTGTCCAGTCTGTATCCCTCCACCTCAATGATATATATCAACCATCTTGTTCAACCTCTGTCCAGCCTGTATCCCTCCACCTCAATGATATATATCAACCATCTTGTTCAACCTCTGTCCAGCCCCTATCCCACCACCTCAAATATATATATCAACCATCTTGTTCAACCTCTGTCCAGTCTGTATGCCATCACCTCAATGATATATATCAACCATCTTGTTCAACCTCTGTCCAGTCTGTATCCCATCACCTCAATGATATATATCAAACATCTTGTTCAATCTCTGTCCAGTCTGTATCCCTCCACCTCAATGATATATATCAACCATCTTGTTCAAACTCTGTCCAACCCCTATCCCACCACCTCAAATATATATATCAACCATCTTGTTCAACCTCTGTCCAGTCTGTATCCCACCACCTCAATGATATATATCAACCATCTTGTTCAACCTGTCCAGTCTGTATCCCTCCACCTCAATGATATATATCAACCATCTTGTTCAATCTCTGTTCAGTCTGTGTCCCTCCACCTCAATGATATATATCAACCATCTTGTTCAACCTCTGTCTATTCTGTATTCCACCACCTCAATGATATATATCAACCATCTTGTTCAACCTCTGTCCAGCCTGTATCTCACCACCTCAATGATATATATCAACCATCTTGTTCAACCTCTGTCCATTCTGTATCCCACCACCTCAAATTGATATATCAACCATCTTGTTCAACCTCTGTCCAGTCTTTATGCCACCACCTCCATGATATATATCAACCATCTTGTTCAACATCTCTCCAGCCTGTATCCCACCACCTCAATGATATATATCAACCATCTTGTTCAACGTCTGTCCAGTCTGTATCCCTCCACCTCAATGATATATATCAACCATCTTGTTGAATCTCTGTCCAGTCTGTATCCCTCCAACTCAATGATATATATCAACCATCTTGTTCAACCTCTGTCCAGCCCCTATCCCACCACCTCAAATATATATATCAACCATCTTGTTCAACCTCTGTCCAGTCTGTATCCCACCACCACAATGATATATATCAACCATCTTGTTCAACCTCTGTCCAGCCCCTATCCCACCACCTCAAATATATATATCAACCATCTTGTTCAACCTCTGTCCAGTCTGTATGCCACCACCTCAATGATATATATTAACCATCTTGTTCGACCTCTGTCCAGTTTGTATCCCTCCACCTCAATGATATATATCAACCTTCTTGTTCAACCTCTGTCCAGTCTGTATCCTATCATCTCAATGATGTATATCAACCATCTTGTTCAACCTCCATCCAGTCTCTGCTGCCTGGGGTGATGGTAGTGGCAGATACATTGGGACTTTTAACAGATATTTAGATCAGCACATGAATGTGAGGAAACTGGAAGGATATGGACATTGTTCTGGCAGATGGGGTTAGTTTAGTTGGCCACTTCATTAATTGAATAGACTGAGCACTGTGCTGTACTGTTCTGTGTCTCTTGTTGAGATGTTTTGTGGTAATGGAGGGAAAGGAGTGAGTGGGAACAACAGGTCACTGGAGCCCAGTGTGGGAAATGGCAAATCACCCACTTCTGTAGCAGAAACTGAAATCCTGAGTATGTTAAAATGGAGAGTTTGTGCAGTGGGTAGAGAGGGAGGTGAAAGGTACATTGTATTTATTGTAAGAGTTATTGGGTGTAAGAGTGAAATGACATTAACAATTACTTGCGTTTTGTTGAGATTGTACCTGGAATATGGTGTAAAATCCCGCTCCCCATACTAACATGGGTTATATGTTGAAGACACATGCTGTTGAAGAAAGGCTTAAAAAAATAAACCAGCAAACTATAGACCAGTGCTTCTGACATCACTATTAGAAGCACTGCATATGTAAGTATTTGAAAAGACAAGACTGACTTGGAACAGTCAGCATGACTTTGTTTGCTCCTGGCAACACACAGAATTTTTTTTTTGAAGAGGTTATGGGAAATGTTACCAGTAAAGTAGATTTCCTTGTTACCAATCAAGCAAATGTTGTTTACATGGTCTTTTGCAAGCATTTAACAATCCTGCGTGGGAGGTTGGTCAAGAAAATACATTTGCATCACGTTCAACGTAAGGAAGTAAATTGGAGTAGACAATGGCATTTTGGGAGAAGGTGGACTGTGATGATAGATGATTGTCTCCATTAGAAGGTGGACTGTGATGGTAGATGATTGTCTCCATTAATCATTGGGTCCGTTGCTGTTTGTCATCTATATCAATGAGTGGGATGGTAATGTTTTTAACTTGATAAGCACATTTACATGTGACACCAAGATTAGGGGTGTAGTTGACAGAGAGGCAAATTATCTATCATAGGTTACGGGGATCTGGAACAGCTGGAAATACTGAGCTGAAAATGGCAGATGGAATTTAATGCAGGTAAGTGCGAAGTGTTGTGCTATGGTAGGTCTTACGCAGTAAACAGTAGAGCACTAACGTTGCGGTGGAACAAAAGAATCTGGGAATAGAGGTCCATAATTCATTGAAAGCAGCGCCACAGGTAGATAGGGTGGTTAATAAATGCTTTTGGCATAGTGACCTTCATCAATTAAATTATTGTCTGCAATTGATGGGATGTTATTTTGAAGTTGTATAAGACATCGGTTAGTTGGAATTTAGAGTATCGTGTGTAGTTTTGGTCACCTACCTACAGGAAAGATGTAAGTAAGTTTGAAAGTGTATTGGGAGAAATTTCAAGGATGTTTCCGGAGGACCTGGGTGATAAGGAAAGGATGAATAGTTTCAGACTTTAATCATTGAAATGCTAAAAATTGAGAGGAGACTTGATAGAGCAGGACAACATGAAGATGGGTAGAAATAGGTAAATGCAAGCAGGCCTTTTCCAGTGAAGTCAGGTGGAACGACAACCAGAGATCATGCATTGTGGGTGAAAGATGAAAAGTTTTAGGGGGACATGAGTGGATAAGTCTTCAATCAGAGGGTTGAGAGAATGTTGAATGAGCTGCCAACAGGAGTGGTACATGCGAGCACGATTTCGCCTTTGAAAATATGGATGGGTGAATATGGCTACTGTGCAGGTGGGTGGGAACAGGTGGTTCAAATGACTGAGACAAAGCGCCTGTACTGTGTTCTGTTTTGATATGACTCTCTAACTATGACTCTGACTGCTTGATCACAGACAAAGGTTTGATTGAGTAAAAATCCAAAATTAATATCAGACTTGAATGATTTACACCTTAATTCCCCAAGAATATTCAACAGTATGGATATGTTTTGATGTGATGTCAAACTGCACACACGCTCCCAGTCGCGGATCTTTCGTAACTAGGGAAAGACAAAATGCTGGAGTAACGCAGCAGGTCCGGGCAGTGTGTATGGAACTGAATACAAAGGGAGCATTTCAGGCTGAGACCCTTCAGAGGAACTGGAAAGGAAGAGGGAAGAGGCAATATCATTGATTGATTTGGATTGTGCAGGTTGCTTTTCTATGAGACACAGAGCTCAGGGTTTGTGTTTAAACAGCACATTCCTCAGAACAGGGAGCGGCATTTCTGCTGAAACTAGTTCCACATTTCACTCTCAATCCTGTAAACAAAGTCACTTCAGTATTCTATTTAACTATTTCTCCATATGTAAATGTGCAAAGCTGTTAATAGTTTGCAATGAACCTGTAGCATGTCGTAAATGACACTGCTGATGGGCTCGAACCAGCTATGTTACCAATTACAGCTGTGAGTTTGCAGTATTTAATTATTTTTACTTCAGACTCACATTATCTGCAGTAATTTTTAAACTTTTTTTCCCAATACCTTTTTTTAAAAAATGGATCCATGACATTCCCAACTGTGACACTCCTTAATATAAAGACATTACACAGTGTATGAAACATGCATCTTTCTCAGTCAAAGTTGCCAATAACCCTTGAAATATTGTTGATGTAAGGGTGAAGGTGAGGGGTGGAATGAGGTTGAGCAGGGAGAAGGGAAACGGTCAGGGCCAGGGTCTGCAAGGTGGACAGGGAGCAGCTAAGATGAGGGTGAGTCAGTGGAGTAGGTAGATGGGGGGTAGACCTTGGGACAGAATGGGTAGACAGCGGGAGGAGATATAATTAGAGAGAAAGGGACAGAGAGGGCGGAGGGTGAGAGAGTGTGTGAGTGAGGGGTTTGAAAGATGGGTAGAAAGGGGAGAGAGATCTGGAGAAATGGAGTGAGAGGTGGGAAGGGAAAGAAGAGTGAGAAAGGTTAAGAGGGAGTAGAAGGTACAGGGTGAGAGAGGGAGGGACTGTGAGAAAGGGAGTGAGGGAGATAGTGAGAAGAGTAGAGTGTTGTTGGAATGGGACAGAAAGGTGGAGAGGTTGATGGACAGTGGAGTGAGTAATATGTAAAGAGGATGAGGGAGTAGAGCGGAAATGGTAGTGTGAGTGGGGTTTCGGGAGTGGAGGATGGAGATGAGGAAGGAGAGGTGTGGACGAGGGGGCGAGGAGGATGGGTGAGCGAGAGCAGCTGCAAGCAAGCAGGGGTGAGTGACGAGTGAGATAGGCCATGAGGAGGGACGGAGCTGGATGTTCAGTGAGGAGCGAGGGGTGACTGAGTTGTTGTGGCAGGTATATTTAAATTATACTTGCTGACATGTGAGGTAATGGAGGGTTGGAGGATAGTTAACGTTGTTCTGTTTAAGAAATGCTGAAAAATTAAACCAGAAAACATAGGCCAGTGATTCTTCATACTTAATACTTTATTGTCACTGTTACGAACCCCGTAACTGGGTTACTTAACAGCAAAGACAGACGCGTCCGTTGAAGCCTGATGGTACTATTTTTGACAGTATTTATTAGTAAAAATACACAAATAATATCAATGCAAATATACAGATAATATATGTCATCAATACGAAACCTAAAAGTGCGGGTATAATAATAATAAGAAATAAGCTCTATCGTTGTCTAGGGGATAATGCATTGTCCGATGGAAATATAAAGTTCGTTTCAGTTCACACAGGCTCCAGTGTTTGTTTGTCGCTGTGTTGCAATTGTTGGAGAGAGAGAGAGAGACAGACAGAAGAATGGGAACAGTTACCGCTATTGTATTTGCCAACCTTCCTTTATGATTTCGATCCGTCAGTGTCTCGTTGTTGTGGCTGTTCTCCTTTAGCTAAACCGTTCTTCCGTTATGAGCCCGCCACTCAGGCAAGGGAGGACGCACACGAGCTTTCACCGGCTTTCGCTATAAAATGCTGTCACTGGATTTCTAGCGTTTCTCCTGGTGCGTCTGAGGGGTGTTCCCCAGACCCTCTTATCCTCACTCACGGGGTCTCAGATGTCAATCAGGTTGGGATGATGCAATCCCTCAACCAGACCATTCTGGTTGTCCCTGAGGGGTTTCAATGAATAGTACAGTACTCAATACACCATTCCTTCTCCAAGACACAATAGCAGTAATCAGTGGTTCCATTCCGCTTTTGTTAGGAGACATTCCAACTTGTTGTGTATTCTGCGTTGTCTATAACAACTGCCTTTGCTGTGATCCTGCGTCTTTCTCTCTCTCATTTCTGACATGCTGTGTATCTCTCATTTCCTGGATCTGAGATCCGAAATAATAGCGATCTTGCGATTCTCAAAAAGAAGGGGGGGGGGGGCGACTTTGCTCCCTTCATTCGTAACATCACCAAACAATTAATACTAGAGCGTACAATCGTTACAGCGATATTTGATTCTGTGCTTCGCACTCCCTAAAGTACAAATCGAATTAAGTATAATAAAAATTGAAATTATAAATCATAATTAGAAAATAGAAAAGGGAAAGTAAGGTAGTGCAAGTTAGGTTCGGTTATTTGGAAGGTACGGCCCAGATCCGGGTCAGGATCCATTCAACAGATTCTGACACCAGTAGTGTGAATGGTATTGAAAGCACCACATTATATAACTATTTGAAAAGACAGGACTGATTTGGCATGTTCAGCATGACTTCCTCTGTGCTTGGCAATGACAGAATTTTTTTCGATGAGGTTAGGGGGAATGTTACTAGGGAAGTAAGTAAAGTCAATGCAGTGGATGTTGGCAACATGAACTTTTGCAAGGCATTTAACTATCCCGTGTGGGGGTTTGGTAAAGAAAATTCATTTGCTCCCAGTTCAATGTAAGGAAGTAAATTAGAGTAGACAGTGGTGTTTTGGATGAAGGCCGACAGTGATGATAGATGGTTGTCTCCCTGATTGGGGGTTTATGACCGGTGGAGGGCCACAGAAATGGTAGTTGGGCCGTTGCTGTTTGTCATCTATGATAACGTGTTTAACTTGATAAGCGCATTTGCATATGTCAGCAATATCAGGGGTGTAGTTGGCAGAGAGGCAGGTTACAGTGGGATCTGGCGCAGCTGCAAATTCTGAGCTGAAAATGGCAGATGGAATTTAATGTACCGTAGATTCCGGATTTTAAGCCGCTACTTTTTTCCCACATTTTGAACAGCTTTGAACTTTGCGGCCTTTAAAACGGAGCGGCTAATACATGATTTTTTCCATGCCGCCTCATAAACATTTTGCCTCATAACAGTAGACCAATAAAATTGATGAGTAGTTCACAGAGGTCCAATGAAATTGTACGATAAATCAAGCGCACTTTCACAATTAAATTATTGTAAATCAGTCATTTGTACTCACCCTCATCAACATGGAAAACACTCGAAGAAAAGCATTGTGCTGCCTTTATGGCAGTTATTTAGTTTATAATATTTTCGCTTAGTAATTCATTTTCTAGTTAAAGTTAGAAGAGTTTTAACTATATTTGTTTTCTGTACTACATCGCGGGATGCTATGACGTCACACCCGGTTTCGCCGCGTCTTGTGGGAAAAATGCCGTTTGCGATAAACGGAAAGGAGGGGGGGAGCGCATTACGCGAGCGGTATTGGATCTGAGCGAACGCTGCTTTTAAATGCCGTTTGCGATAAACAGGAAGGAGGGGGCGAGCGGCATTACGCGAGCGGCGTTAGATCTGAGCGAACGCTGCTTTTAAGTTAAAGGCGATCAATAACTTTTCCTGGTAGGCTGCAGTATATATATTTTTTACCAGTCGTTAGGAGATATTGGAATGTTGTTCAGTAAAGAAGTATACGCAACGTATATTTAAAAGTAGCCGCGTTACGGGCACGGTTCGAAAAAAAGCATTTGCAATATGTATTTGTTTTTGTTACCATATGGATTTAATTAAAAGTTAAAAAATCCTCACGTGTAATATCTTTCTGTGTAAATATCTCATATTACAACGTGGGACACCTGCGGCCGAAAATCCGATGCGGCCTTTACAAGTAAAAAATTGATTTTATTTCTAAAATTAGAGCCAGCGGCTTTTAATCAGGTGCGCTCTGTAGTCCGGAATCTACGGTAGACAAGTGCAAAGTGTTGCACTATGTAGGTCTTACACAGTAAACGATTGTGCACTAAAGAGTGCAGTGGAATAAAGGGATCTGGGCATACAGGTCCATAATTCATTGAAAGTAGCGCCACAAGTAGATTGGGTCATAAAAAAGAGCCTTTTCCAGATTGCCTGTGTAAATTAATGTACTGAATCCTGGAGATGGGATGTTGTTTTGAGGTTGTAAAAGACATTGTTGAGTTCGAATTTGGAGTATTGACTGCAGTTTTGGTCATCTATCTATAGAAGACAAGTAAATAAATTTGAAAGAGTACTGGGAAAATGTTTTTCTGTGAGATTCTGAGCTTAGGGTCTGATGTAAGCAGCTGTCTGGCCCTGCATATTCCACAGAACTACAGGCAGTTCTTCTTAAAGCATAACTTTAGGCCATTCTGCTAAAACCATATCCAACTCTCATTCGGGTGTTAAAACATTCACATTATTAGTCTGTTTGACTATTTCTGCTGCAGGGAGGGTCAATGAATGTGAAAACTGATATAAAGAACACTACCGATGATTTCAAAACCACAACATTACCAATTACAGTTGATGCTCTGCTTGCTGCGAGTTTCTGGAATTTTATAATTTTTTCCTTCAGACTCACATTGTCTATATTTGTTTCTAAAACATTCTTTTCATGATTCCTTAAAAAATCAGTCTGTGACAGTCACCGGACCATGAGACACAGGAGCAGAATTCAGCCTATCGATTCAGCTCCGACATTCCATCATGACTGATCCCCGATCCCACTCAACCCCGTACATCTGCCTTCTCACCATATCCTTTGATGTTCTGAATGATCAGGAGACAATCAACTTTTGCCTTAAATACACCCACGGATTGTCCTCCACTACAGTCTGTGACAGATTCACTACTCTCTGGCTAAAACAAATCCTTCTTTAATCTTTTCTAAACGGTCGCCCCTCAATTTTAAGGCTGCAACCCCCAGATTTGGATACCTTCACCACAGGGCACATCCGCTCCACATTCGCCACAGCCAGTCCTTCTAACAGTCAGTAGGTGTCAATGAGATTCCCCAGCATTTTTCTAAATTCCAGTCAGTACAGGCCCAAAGCTGCCACATGCTCCTCATATGTGAACCCCTTCATTGCTGGAATCATCCTCATGAACCTCCTGTGGTCACTCAACAATGACAACACATGCTTTCTGAGATATTGGGCCCAAAGCTGTTGATGACACTTGAAATATGGCCTGATTAACATCTCATAAAGACTCAAAATTTTCTCCTTGCTTTTATATTCTATTCCCCTTGAAATAAATGACAACATTGCACTTGCCTTCTTTATCACAGACTCAACCTATAAATTAACCTTCCAGGAGTCAGACCCGAGTACACCTGATTCCCTCTGCACCTCTGATGTTTGAACATTCTCCCATGCAGATGACAGTCTACATTATTAGACAGGGATAGACAGGCGGTAGCTGGGCAGGAAAAAGAAGGAGAGATGGAGAGGGATGAAGGCATGAGAGAGCGGGGAAGGGTGTGGGGAAAGAGGAAGGAGAGTTGAGCATGGGATGAGTGGAGCACGGGAGGGGGAAGCAGAGAGCTCGGGGTAGGTGGGGAAGGAGAGGGTGGGAGGTAAAGTGGACAGGGGTGGGAGAAGAGCGCAGCGGTGAAGGGGGCAAGTGGGAGGACAGCGCGGGAAGGATAGTGAGTGTTTTGTAATGAGCGACAGACACTATATAACCGAATAACCTCGGGTGTAGCGGCTCAGACTGACATCTCTGTGTATGGTGAGCACACCGCTCACCCAGCATCTTACTGAACTCCGTCCGGTTTCAAAATCACAGTAAGTGTTGTCTCCGATTCTTCAGAACCAGGGAGCGTTTACAGTGGGGTTTGGCTTTTGTCGGGCTCAGGAGGGAAGTCAGTTGGAGAAGGGAACGCTGAAATCTTCAAATTATCAAATTAATTATTGACCAAATGGATTAAAAGAAACAATTACCTTCAACTACAAACATTCTCCACTTGGTTTCTCCTGAGACGCTGTAGAAAAACCTTTCTGCAGTGATATGCGAAATATCCCCACGGGGCAGTGAAAGAGTCTCTCTCCCTCTTCTCCCCCCCCGACACACACTCACTCACATACACAGGAAAAACTATTGAGAATACAGAGCTACTGTAAGATATTGGCATTCGGAACATCGTCGTGGACTATGCCACAGATCGATTCATTTAATTAAATAGCAAATATATATATATTAAAACTACATATATTGGGTGTTTGAAGTAAAATGAACTACTGGAAACTCTCAACGTCTAATAGCAATTGTAATAAGTAGACATTCAGATTGCAGACTCTGGTGAACTTTCTTTTCTATATGATTGGTGTTGTAATGTTTTTTCCTTTTACAGAAATATTTAAATTCAGTGTTAAATTAGATTTGTTCACAGTTGAAGGTGAGCGCGAAATGTTGAAGTAGTTTGTTCGTTTTCAGCAGAGAAGCCGCTCCCTGCTCCGAGGAATGTCTGCGTGTCAGAATTTGCCCTGCAGACAGGCAGCAGCTTGCACACAGAAAATTACACTGTGAGTCTCACAGAGCAGCAACATCGGCCCCTCCCCAATAGTTACTAAATGACCCTCGTCTGATGGTCTGGTGTAAAGTTAGAAGGAAACCACTTGAAAATATACCCACAGGGAGACTGAACATTCTTAGTGAATTAAGGTGAATTCAGCTTCTGTTGTTTATTTCTGATCTTTACTTCCAGTTCACACGTTACCCGTGTTTTGGATCAGTGATCAAGAAGTTACTTGCAAACAAGAGAACATTTGCAGATGCTGGAGCAACACACACAAAATGTTGCAGAAACTCAGCAGGCCAGACAGCATCTAGGGAAAGAGTGAACAGATGACATTTTGGGCTGAAACCCTTCGGCAAGACTCCTTTCCCAGATGCTGCCTGGCCTGCTGACCTCTTCCGGCATTTTGTGTGTATTAGAAGAAGTTATTTGCACTATTTTGTCTCTTCTGGCGGTCGTGGTATTTGTGTTCTTGCATTATCCTGTCTGCAAGGTTGAGATTCTCCACAATTCATGTCAAGGTTAAAAACAGTTCCTGAATCAGGGGTTACAATTCCAAAGCAAGTGTGCAAAAAGATGTTTAGTCGTTTTTCTCGTGACTGTGTTTATCGTTGGTGTTTCGAGCTGATTTCCTCAACGTCCTTTAAAAGAAAAAGACGTTGATTCTGTTCCAGGTCTCGATACATAACAAACAGTGGGGGTGGGGTGACCAGTTACAGAAAGCGATAGGCGGCATTTCGGAGCGAACACCGTGATTTCACAGGCTCGATGGGCTGAGTGGCCAATTTCTGCCTGGTCTGTGAACAAGAAAAGCTCTGACTACAGAGTTACTGTAAACTAAGTTAATAAGTACGGACCACGGCAAATAACCTACTGTTGAACAAAAAACAACTATTGCAGTAATTAAATCATCCAGAACGTTGACCGAGATGATAAGCAACAATGAACCTAGCACCGACCCCCACTGCACCCCACGAGTCACTGGTCTCCAGTCAGAGTCAAACCATCTTCCACTACTTACTGGCTTCTCCCACAAAACCAATGTCCAAATCAATTTACCACCTCATTCTGAATGCCAAACCTTCTTGTCTAATCTCCCAGGTGGGGACTCTGCCAAATGTCTTGCTACATTGTACTGAACTATATATTTTTAATTCAGTAAATTAACTGTTCTCTCTCCCAGAGCAGTAAGTGTCACGTTGTTCGAGTTTGATAACTGACCGACAACATTCTTGCACAGCAGACTTTCACTGCTCTGGGGAGAAACTAACCATGAAAGTTATGGGGGAGACTTTGCAGAGCTCTGCTGTTGCCCAAAGCCCAGTGTCTGAGTCCAGGACCTGATGACCCCGGGGCTGCTGCAGGACCGTCCACACTGCAAGTGTCCTCTCAGGGCAGTGGGAATGAGTCTGTTTCAAAAAGCCTCGGGTATCCCTGTGAACACAGCCCCAAATCGGCAATGCTCAGAGTCTGGCTCTCTGGAAAGTGATATGAGAAAGATGGTTTCCCATCACTGACAAGTGGAGCAGTGGCATTTCTGCCCCACGACGGCTGTGATTGAGACCCAGGGATGAGGATGTGATCCGTCTGTCTGCACAGTTTGTTATTGGGAAACAGAGAAGAACACGGGAAGTGGATCTTTAGCCTGATAGGCCCAATCGGGATTAATCCCCGTAGAGTCATCAGGAGGATGTGTCATATCACAGGCATACGTAGTGAATGTTGTTGGCTTTGTGGCAGCAGTACAATGCAATATATAATAGTAGAGAAAAAACTGTATTACAATAAGTATCTGTTACTGAAAGTTAAATAAGTATTGCAACAATGAATTCAGTGAAGTAGGTTCATGGGTTCCATGTCAATTCAGAAATCGGATGGCAGCGGAAAGGAAGCAGTTCCTGACTTATTGAGTGTGTGTCCTCAATCTCCTGTACCACCTTCCTGGTGATACCAATGAGAAGAGGGCATCTCCTTGGTGAAGCAGATCCCTAATGATTGATGCTGCCGTTTTGAGGCATCGCTCCATGACGATGGCTTGGATGCTATGTTGGCTACTGCCCATGATAGAGCTAACTGAATTGACAACATTCCTTAGAGTATTTCGATCCTGTGCAGTTGCTTCACCACTTCCCCTATCCCGCCATATCAAGTGATGTGCAGCCAGTTAGAACAGTTTTTACGGTACATCTGTATCAATCTGTGAGTCTTTGGTCACATACCAAATCTCGTCAAACTCCTAATGAAATATAATGGCTGCCATGCATTCTTGGTAACTGCATCGATATGCTGGGCCCTGGATAGATCCTCAGAGATGCTGACACACAGGAACATGAAGTTGCTCACTCTTTCCACTGCTGACTGATCAATGACGATTGGTGTGTGTGTGTGACCTCATCTTACACAATCAGAAGTCCACAATTAGACCATTGGTCTTACCGATGATGAGTGCAAGTTTGTTGCTGTAACACAACTCATCCAGGTGATATATCTCGCTCCTGTTTGCCTTCTCCTCGCCACCTGAAAATCTGCCAACAGTAGCCGTGTCGCTGGTGATGTGCAGGCGTTATATCCAATCCGCACCAATTGTGGTTTTCCGGTGAGGAAATCAAGGATCCAGTTGCAGAGGGAGGTAGAAAGGCCAGCGGTTTGAGCCTTTTGATCAGAACTGTAGGAATAATTGCATTACACGCTGAGCTATGGTCAAGAAACAGCATTCTGATGTAAGTATTCGTATTGTCAAGGTAATCCAAAGCCGCGTGAGGAGCCGATGAGATTGCATTGTGAGCTATTGTGGATACAGGTAAATTACAGTGGGCCCAGGTCCTTGCTGAGAGAAGAGCTAATTCTAGCCATCGCAAACCCCTCAATCATTTCATCACAGTAACTGTTATTGCGATGGACGATAGTCATTAATGCAACTCACACTGCTCTTCTTGGGCACTGGTATAATTGTTAGCCTTTTAAGGGATGTGGAAACTTCCAACTGCAGCAAAAATGACCCCATCTCTGAAGCATTCTCAGAATACAACTCGTGTTTTTCTGGGGTGGCTGAAATCCCTCATAACTCTGTGTGACGACTGCACCCACCACTTCCTCACTCTCCCAAAATCGATGGAAACACAAACATTTTCCCACAATGCCCCAGGATTAGTCTCAGTAAGAATCTCTATCAATGCCATCAGCATTCCAAGATGGGGTGCAGAATGGTGCACCGTCATGCTATTCAAAGACCCAAGTGGGGCTCGGTCTCAGACACCAGTCATGCCATCAGTATTCCAGGATAGGGCACAGAATGGGACCCCAGTAATCAGATTCATTATCTCAGGGGTGAGGTTATGTGGGGGGAAATCCCGTTTGGCTGTGTTATGAGGTCGGTGGAGCTGGACTGTTTACTCCTGTCCCTGTTGCAGCCTGTCTGTTTAATGTTCATTTGATAAATATCTCAGCAGTTGACTCTGGATCTGCAGACATGCTCGGACACGCTGCTGCACTGTAGTTTTATATCAATGCAGAATGACGGTGATAATTGGGAACAGTTTAACTCATTGGTGTTAATTTGTTAATGACGGTGGATTTAAAGTCTGGAAGAAAATGTCAAAGTCGAATGGGTCAAGGACAGTGGAGTCACACAGATCAATTGCTCCTGCCACGTGCTTGGAGATGGAAGCT
This sequence comes from Hemitrygon akajei, assembly GCF_048418815.1. Classification (NCBI taxonomy): domain Eukaryota; kingdom Metazoa; phylum Chordata; class Chondrichthyes; order Myliobatiformes; family Dasyatidae; genus Hemitrygon; species Hemitrygon akajei. The sequence continues at coordinate 270,738 of NW_027332081.1, forward strand.
CCTATTTTGTGGAACTGTTTTACATCCTCCATTTTGTGAGACAAAGTTGCTTTGCTTTTTGTGTTTTAAAATAGACACAGTGGGGTTTCAGGTCATTTACTAAACTAGAGATCCTTTCCAAAGAAGTTCTTTGATATGATATGACATGCAGTTTTGTGAATGCTGGGGATGGTGCCTGCCTGATGTGGTTCTAGCTGATTACTGAAGAGAATGCATTAGGGTTCTCTTCCTAGTCATCCTCCTCCTCTTGATGAATGTATTGAATGCCTTAGGATTCACCTTAATCTGACTTGCCAAGAATTTTTCATGACACCTCTTGCCTTTCGCAATTCCCTTTTTTAGTTATTTTCTCGTCTCTTTGTACTCCTCATGAGTTTTCTTTGATCCTAACTTCTGAAGCTTTACATACGTTTCCATTTCCTTCTTGACCAAATTTATCACCTCCCTGGCCATCTAACGTCCTCGTGTCTTTTCATCCGTCCTTTCTTTTAAGGAACTTTTGGTAAATATCAAAAGTTGAATGATTCACACAGTAATTCCCCAAGAATAGTCCCACAGCGTTTTGATGTCATTGTAAACTGCCACAGCCACTTTCCTCAGAAATGCTGCAATCAAATGGAACCAGTTCGACAAATCACTCTCATTCGGGTTTGAACAAAGTCACTTTAGTATTGTATTTAACCATTTCTGCTGCAGTGTAGTGATAGAGCCTTTAACATGACATAAAGAACATGACTTAGGGTCTCGAACCCGTAACGTTACCGGTTTCATTTGCTGCCTTGTTTGCTGTGAGTTCACAAAATTTTATTTTTACCTCAACTCTCATCATCTGCAGTTGTGTTTTTTCCATGATTCCTTCAAATAAACCAGTTCATGCCATTCCCAAATGTGACAATATTTAAATTAAAGAATATTACCCTAGGGCAGGGGTGTCAAACTCATTTTAGGTCATGGGCCGGATTGAGCAAAATGCAGCTTCATGCGGGCCGGATCAGTCGGACGTGTGCGAACGCAGCTTTCTCTCTCTCTCTCTTTCAATCTTTTTATTAGTATTAAAAATATTATGAATGAAATATAATTAAAATATTGATAAGGGATTACAAACATATAGACTCCCATTACACATGAAGGAATACATAAGCAATGAATACAGTATAAGTAAGTTTTCCCAAAACATAAACCATATAGTATATATATGAACAAGGTAAGTCTAGATATTCCATAATATATAATATAAAAAAGAGGAAAAAAAATAATAAATCTATATATGAAAGTTAACTAATCTACTAATCTAATATGTAAAGGGAAAAAAAAACAAAGAAGGAAAAAAAAAGAGAGAGAAAAAAGGGCTGTTCATAGTATGTCACAAGCATACATAAACATCAATGATGTCAACTCCGATCCTCTCAACATACATACGATTAAAGCTGAAAAAACCAATAAGCCTGGCACAGGGCCATTACATCATATGAAAATATTGAATAAATGGTCTCCATATCTTTTCAAATTTAATAGAAGTATCAAATACAGCTCTTCTAATTTTTTCTAAATTTAGACATAACATAGTTTGAGAAAGCCAATGAAATACCGTGGGAGGATTAATTTCCTTCCAATTCAACAAAATAGATCTTCTAGCCATTAAAGTGAGAAAAGCAATCATTCGACAGGCGGAAGGAGATAAGTGAAGTAAGTCCATCATTGGTAAACCAAAAATTGCGGTAATAGGATGGGGTTGTAAATCAATGTTCAGTACCGCCGAAATAATATCAAAAATATCTTTCCAATATTTTTTCAAAAGCGGACATGACCAAAACATATGAGTTAAAGACGCGATTTCTAATTGACATCTGTCACAAATAGGGTTTATATGAGAATAAAAATGAGCTAATTTATCCTTGGACATATGGGCCCTATGTACAACCTTAAATTGTATTAATGAATGTTTGGAACATATAGAAGATGTATTAACTAATTGAAGAATTCTATCCCAATTCTCAATAGGAATAATAAGATTAAGCTCTCTTTCCCAATCATTTTTGGTCTTATCAAAGGGCACTGAACATATCTTCATAATTATATTATAAAGTTTTGATATAAGCCCTTTTTGAAAAGGGTTTAATTCAAACAAACTCTCCAAAATATCTGAAGACACAAAATTTGGGAACGTAGGAAGTACCGTACTTAAAAAATGCCTAACCTGTAAGTATCTAAAAAAATGAAATCTAGGCAAATTATATTTATTAGCTAATTGCTCAAAAGACATAAAACAGTTGTCCAAAAATAAGTCGGAAAATCTTAATAATCCCTTAGTTTTCCAAGCCAAAAAAGCTTGATCTATAATTGAGGGGTGGAAAAAACAATTAGATTCAATAGGACTATTTAACACGAATTGAGTCAACCCGAAAAATTTCCGAAATTGAAAGCATATACGTAAGGTATATTTAACTATCGGGTTGTCGATTCGATTCGGCAATTTAGAAAGAGCAAAAGGGAGAGATGTCCCTAAAATAGAACCCAGAGCATAACCAGATACCGATTTAGTTTCCAAACTCACCCAATGAGGGCCAAAAGGACCATCCCATTCTTTCAACCAACATATCAAATATCTAATATTAACTGCCCAATAATAAAATCTGAAATTGGGTAATGCCAACCCACCATCCTTCTTTGTCTTCTGTAAGTATATTTTACCTAACCTGGGATTTTTATTCTGCCATATATATGAGGAAATTTTTGAATCAACATTAGTAAAAAAGGATTTCGGAATAAAAATTGGTACCGCTTGAAAAACATATAAAAATTTAGGTAAAATAACCATCTTAATAGCATTAATCCTACCTATCAGAGATAAAGATAATGGTAACCACTTAGTAAACAAGCCTTTAATCTGATCAATTAAGGGTAGAAAATTAAACCTAAATAATTCTTTATGGTTTTTGGTAATTTTAATCCCTAAGTAAGTAAAAGAGTCATTAACTAATTTAAAAGGTAAAATACCATAATTTGGGACCTGTCTATTCAAAGGAAACAATTCACTCTTATTAAGATTTAACTTATACCCAGAAAACTCACTAAATTGAGCCAACAATGATAAAACTGCTGGAATAGATTTCTCAGGGTTAGAGATGAATAATAATAAATCGTCTGCGTATAAAGATACCTTATGAATATCTGTTCCACGATTCATACCCAAAATATCCTGTGATTCTCTGATGGCAATTGCCAAAGGTTCTAAAGCGATGTTAAATAGTAATGGACTAAGAGGACAACCTTGTCTAGTGCCCCGAAATAAACAAAAAAATGGAGATCTTTGATTATTAGTAAACACCGAGGCTACTGGAGTTTGATATATCAGTTTAATCCAAGAAATAAAGGTCGGACTGAAATTAAACTTCTCCAGCACATAAAATAAGTAAGGCCATTCAACTCTATCAAATGCTTTCTCCGCATCTAATGAAATAACACATTCTGAAGTATTATGTGAAGGAGTATAAACAATATTCAATAATCTCCTAACATTGAAAAAAGAATAGCGATTTTTAATGAAACCGGTTTGGTCTTCCGAAATAATTTGGGGTAATACCTTCTCCAGCCTGGAAGCCAGTAACTTGGAAAAAATCTTAGAATCCACATTCAATAAAGATATTGGTCTATAAGATGCACAATTAGTAGGGTCTTTATCTTTCTTCAGTATTAAAGAAATGGAAGCTCTATAAAAAGATTGTGGCAAATTCCCCAATCTAATTGCTTCTTCAAAAACCTTGCATAGCCAAGGAGATAAAGTAGCAGAAAAACATTTAAAAAATTCTACTGTGTACCCATCTGGACCTGGTGCTTTCCCAGAATTCATTGAGGAAATAACCCCTTTAATTTCCGCATCCGTAAACGGAGTATCTATTACTGAAAGATCATCAGATGATAGTTTTGGAAAATTCAATTTCCCGAGAAAATCACACATGGTATTATGATCCTGAGGGAATTCAGATTGATACAGGGAGGTATAAAAGTCTTGAAAAGGCTTATTCATCTCATCATGGTTAACTGTCAAATCCCCATTCTGCTGACGAACCTTAGTGATTTGGCGTTTAACTGAAACATTCTTCAGCTGACTAGCTAACAGTTTTCCCGATTTATCACTATGTATATAGAAATCAGATCTGGTTTTCATTAATTGATTTTCAATCGGAGATGTAAGTAATAAACTATGTTCCATTTGAAGTTCAACCCTTTGTTTATAAAGTTCCTTGCTAGGAGTAGTCGAATATTTCTTGTCAATCTCTTTAATTTTATCAACCAATAAAAGAGTTTCCTTCTTAATGCGTTTTCTCAGACCAGCAGAATAAGAGATAATCTGTCCACGTATATACGCTTTAAAAGTGTCCCAAAGTATTCCGCAAGAGATATCCTCCATGGAATTAGTTGAAAAGAAGAAATCAATCTGTTCCTTCATAAATTTAATAAAGTCCGGCTCTTGCAATAAGGTAGAGTCAAATCGACATTGTCTAGCACTTAAAGCTGTATCCGTAAAATTAATAGAAAGTTTTAATGGAGCATGGTCGGAAATAGCTATAATATCATAATTACAACCAATTACCGATGGAATAAAACAAGAGTCAATAAAAAAATAATCAATTCTCGAATAGGAGTGATAAACATGTGAGAAAAAAGAAAACTCTTTGTCATTAGGATGACGAAATCTCCAAATATCAAAAACTCCATTATCAGTCAAAAAGGAGTTAATACAAGTGGCCGACTTATTGGGTAGAGTCTGAATAGGTGTAGATTTGTCCATCAAAGGAATTAAACAACAATTAAAGTCACCACCCATTATTAACTTATATCCATTTAAATTAGGTAAAGAAGTAAATAAGGACTTAAAAAAGTCAGGACAATCCACATTCGGGGCATAAACATTAACCATAGCAACCTTTTTATTACCAAGTAAACCCGTAATTAACAAAAATCTACCATTCAGATCCGATAGGATATCATGTTGAACAAATGCAATAGAGGAGTCAATAAAAATTGAAACTCCCTTAACTTTGGCATTCGAATTCGAATGATACTGTTGACCCCGCCAAGACCTAAAAAAGAGATATTTGTCCTCCTTCCTCACATGAGTTTCTTGTACAAAAATGATATGAGCATTAAGTCTTTGGAATACTTTGAAAATCTTCTTTCGTTTAATCGGATGGTTTAATCCATTAGTATTCCAAGACACAAAGTTAATGGTTTGAGCCATGTTTCTAAAGTCATCCCTTTGGTATATAAAGGGTTAACCATGTTATAAACTCATGCACCCAGAAGAGGAACAAAAATAAGGAGCGGACCCGGAAGTGACGACATCGTAGACATATTTGTAGTTCAAGAACAGCCCAAGTAAAAAAACTAAAACAAATTAATGAGAAAAAAATTAAAAAGGAAAACAGACCAACCCCCACCCCCACAAGAAAAAGAAAAAAAGCCAAAATATGGCTAGAAAAAGGAAAAAATGAGACTAACTCTACCCCCATATCAGCAGCAGACCACTCCGTGTTTAAAGGATATATAAAAAAAATCCACCCCAACTTTAAGAATTATGATTGCAGTACTAAAAACTACGCTTCTTAATATGCTGGGTTGTAAAAAAAAAAGGGAATATAACCACCAAAAGTTTATAAATCGGGTTATAACCCAAACAAATCAAGAAGTATTTAAACTATGATAAGCGATGCATTATAGGAAGAAGACGAAAAAAGAAACAATAACGCCATCTTAAACAAAACCCAGAATACTTTACAAAAAACCACTATCTTGATATTAAAAAAAATTCCCTTCGAAAGGTTAAAAATATACCTTCAAGGGAACAAAAATAATAGACAAAAATATAGTATAGTAGTTAAAGTGTATAAGACAAAGCGATTAATATAACGAAAGCACACTTTAACTTAAATATGAAGTATAGGATAAACCTACACCAATAACCAGAGACTAACCCTGGTTTAAGGAATCGAAAACCATCTTTCACAATCAGAATCACTCATTTATTAGAGAGTAGTGACTGTATCAGTAGGGAAGTTCTCCTCCAAATACTTTTTCGCCTGGAAAGTGGAAAGAAATACTTTACGCGGAGCATTCGGGGGGGAATCCTGAGCTTCGCCGGGTATAAGAGCGCAGGTTTTAGATTTTTCTCATAACATTCAGACATCAGAGGTTTAAAGAGAAGCCTTTTCTTCATAATTTCTGGACTAAAATCTTCCACCAAACGAAAGCAATAATCATGAAATTTAATCATCCCAGCCCTTTGAGCTTCACGAATGAGTTGTTCTTTGTCGTGTACGTAGTGAAATCTGACGATTACCACCGGGGGTCTAGCTGACGCACTCGGTGAACGACTCCAAATTCTATGTGCTCGATCAAGTACCTGGGGGTTTTCTGGAAAAACCGAAGGAAACGCATCTTTTAGAAATTGAGCAAAGTATTTCGAAGGATCGCCTTTTTCTATGCCGTCTGGGAGACCAAGTATGCGTAGGTTCTGTCTTCTGGACCGATTCTCCAAATCGACACTCTTGGCTTTAAGTGTCTCCACCAGTTTAATGGTCGAAATTAAATCCTGTTGCAATTTTTCAATTGTCAAATCTCGTTTCCGCGCTTCATCTTGCAAAGAAGCGATAAGCACTTGCTGCTGGTTAATTACTGAATCCGTCTTAACCATATAATCTTGAAAAGCCTTTATATCTCGTTGAAAAGCCTGATGTTGTTCATCAAATTTTCTATCCAAAACCTCCATAAACAGTTCATAAGTTAACTCAGTGCGTTGCGGTTGAGCTTGCTTCTTTCCATTACCATTCGGGTTACGCCCCGGTTCTCGTCCTTTGGATCTAAGAGCCATTTCTGTTTGCATATCTTCAAAAATTCACAATAAATTCTTAACGATAAGCCCGAGAAAGTAGCAAAAATCTTTTGGTGTAGGTAACAATAAGTTGAATAAGGGTGATCAAAGGTTAGAAAAGGTAAAGGTTATGGAGTGGATCTGAAACAGTACTCACTCCATGAGTGTCTCCCGCTGACTCTCCGAACGCAGCTTTCGTTGTCTCCGTTTTTTCAGCCTGCTCTCATGTGTCTCAGTCTCTGCTATAACTACAAAGTGTTTCACTTTACAAATTCCGTTTCTTATGAAGAAGACTGCCGAATAAACACTAAAAACCCTGGAAACCTGGTACCTGAATAAACTCAGCATTAGCCATATCATACGCCATAGGCGCTTCGATTACTGGGGCCAGCTTTAATAGTAATTAGATATTATCTCGCGGGCCAAAAATAATTCCAACGTGGGCCGGATTTGGCCCGCGGGCCTTGAGTTTGACATATATGCCCTAGGGTATGGACCCACTAAACTTTTAATTGCTGTTGATGTCAGGGTGAGTGACTGAGGGTAAGGAGGGGAGTGTTGGGGTGAGCAGGGTCAGGGGAAGGGCAGGGTGAGTGTGTGGAAAGTGGAGAGGGGGAAGTAGAGGAAGTAGAGAGAGTGGGGAGAGTGGGAGTGAGAGATGGGGAATGAGGGGAGAGGGCAAGAGTGAGGGGAGGGAGAGGGAGGGTCAGAGAGAGGGGGAGTAAGAGTGATACATGGGGAAGAAAAGAACGGGAGAGAGACAAAGGGGGAGTGAGGTGGGGAGAGGAAAAGCAGGGTGAGAGAGGTCTAGAAAGAGGAGAGGGGGACAGATGGGGAGAGGGTCAGAGAGAGGGAGGAATAAAGAAGGGGAAAGTGTGTGGAGAGTGACTGAGAGGCTGAGAGAAAGGGAGTGAGAGGGATGGATGGATTATGAGAGGGTAATGGGAGGCATAGAGAGGGGAGTGGAATAGGAGAGAGGGTGAAGGAAAAGAGGCAGAGAAAGAGAGGAGCAAGAGCGCCGAAGGATAAATGGTGGGGAGAGTGAGGGAGTGACAGGGAGAAGGAGATAGGGTTAGGGAGAATAAGTGGGGAAGGTAGAATAAATAGTGTCGAGGAAGGGTTGAGTGAGTGGGATGTCGAAGGAGGGGTGTGCAGGAGGCTGCGAGGAATGGGTGAGCAAGAGGGGCAAGTAGGTTAGCAAGGAGAGAGGGATGAGATGGGTGGTGAGGAGGGAGGGATGAGATGTACAGTGAGGAGGAAGAGTGACCGAGTTGGGTGGCGAAGAATGATGGGCGAGTGAGAATGACATCAGTGGCAGAGCAGTGAGGGAAATAGGATTGAGGCAGAAGGAATGAAGGTGTGGGGTAGGAGGGTGAGGACCTGCGTGATGATGAGAAAGGAGTGTGAGGTTGACGGGTAGTGAATAGTGTGGTGCTAGTTGGGAAGAGTGAGGGAGAGGGATAGAGAAGAGAACAGGGTTTAGAGCATTGGTGAGGAGGCAAGGATGAGTGAGGGAGGTCAGAATTATTGGATTAAATATTTACTCATCCACAATGGCAAGGATGTTCGTCATGGCTGATCACAAGTCACTGAACAACTCCACCATGAGGTTGTTGTTCCCGGTCTTGATATTCCACAGAGGGGGTGTTTACCACACACATTTCCTGGTCTCCAATTCCACACGAGAATTTCTCTGCAAACAATTCCCGGTCTTTGGATCGTATCGCCCACCATTCCCAATCTCCATACCCCACACCGGCTACTTTACTGTGAATGATTCCTCTTCTCCCTTTCCCACAGCGGGAGTTTTACTGTGCACACTTCCCGGTCTCCCTTTCGAACTGTTAATACGACTTGACCTTTTGACCTGCCCTCCACCCCTCCCATCCATGCACCTATCCAAGTTTCCCAAACAGATATTGTTAAGACCTCAGACAAAGTCAGGAATCGAAGGTTAACCATGGTGTGATTAATGTTCTGAGCTGCGTATATTTCAATGCAACAAGTATTGAAGGAAAGGCAGATGAGCTTCGGTCACGGATCAACACATGGCATTAAGATATTGTCCCCATTATTGAGACTGGCTTGCAGAGAACTGGCAGCTCAATATTCTGGTGTTCTGTTGTTTTGGACAGGACAGAGCGTGAGGGATTAAAGGGGCAAGGGTGGTTTCATTACTCAGGAAAACTGTCACAGCAGTGTGCAATAAGGACAGATGGGAGAACTCATCTAGTGAGGCTTTATGGGTAGACCGGAGAAATTAATCAGTACACTGAAGTCCTAAAGACTCAAATGTGATACTTGATCACAAATTAGGGACTGAGACATGACAGATGTAACAGATGTCTGTGTGGGGAAACTGTTTGCATCCAGTGATCACAATGCCATCAGATTCAAAGGAAGTATGGAGAACGATGGCTCTGCTCCGTGGTATTGAGGTTCTGCTATAGAAGAAAAAAATAGATGTATAACAGGTGTAGGCAGGTAGGGAAAAAATTCAGGTACTTATGAAGTCGAGGAAATCAGGCTTCAGCGAGAACAGGCAGAGGCGAGGTTTGAACGGGGCACAACTGCGCAAGTGAGTGAAAGTCGGCCTGTGAGGCAGTGGGAGAATTTAAATAGTGAGCAGAGGCTGAGTCCGAGCTTCACTCCAGGTGAGGTAAGGTCGGGTAAGCTCCTTTAATTAATCTAATTAGCTTAGGAGTTGGTAATGGAGGCAGCAGTTAGGGCAGTTGAGCGCTCTGTTTGCAGTATGTTGGAAGTCAGGGCGAGCACAGCTGTCCCTGATGACTACACCTGCAAAAGGTGCATCCAGCTGCAGCTCCTGACAAACCGTGTTAGGGAACTGGAGCTGGAGCTGGATGAACTTCGGATCATTCGGGAGGCAGAGGCAGAAATAGAGAGGGGTTTCAGGGAGATAGTCACCCGTAGGAGTCAGGAGACAGGTAGTTGGGATGACTGTCAGGAGAGGGAAAGGGAATAGACAGGAAGAGCAGAGCACACCTGTGGCCGTTCCCATCAACAATAAGTATACCATTTTGGATACTGTTGGTGGGGACAACCTACCAGGGACAAGTTGCAGTGGTTGCGTCTCTGGCACCGAGACTGGACCCTCAGCTCAGAAGGGAAGGAGGGAAAAGAGGAGAGCAGTAGTGATAGAGGATTCGATAGTTAAGGGGACAGATAGGAGGTTCTGCGGAATAGATCGAGAATCCCGGATGGTCTGTTGCCTCCCTGGTGCCAGGGTCCGCGATATCTCGGATTGAGTTCTCAGTATTCTCAAGAGGGAGGGTGAGCAACCGGATGTCGTGGTCCATGTAGGGACCAATGATGTGGGTAGGAAGAATGAGGAGGACCTGAAAGGTGAGTTTAGGGAGCTAGGTGGCAAGTTAAAGTACAGGACCTCCAGGATAGCGATCTCTGGATTGCTAGAGTGCCACATGCAGGTGGGCTCAGAAATAGTAAGATAATGCAGATCAACACGTGGCTGAAGACATGGTAGAGGAGGGAGAGCTTCAGATTTACAGACAATTGGGCAGTTTTCCAGGAAAGGTGGGACCTGTTCCGGTGGGACGGTTTACATCTGAACTGGAGGGGGACAAATATTCTTTTAGGCAGGTTTGCTAGAGAGGCTCCAGTGAATTCAAACTAGATATTAGGCGGGAGGGGAACCAGAGTGTAGAAACAGATGTATGGGGGAAGGAAGAAAAAGAAGACAGTAAAGTTCTGTATACTGTTAGAGATAAACAGAGAGGAAGAGGTGGAGAATTTCTTAAATGCATTTATTTTAATGCTAGGAGCATTGTAAGAAAGGTGGATGAGCTTAGAGCATGGATTGATATCTGGAAATATGATGTTGTAGCTATTAGTGAAACATGGTTGCAGGACGGGTGTGATTGGCAACTAAATATTCCTGGATTTTGTTGTTTCAGGTGTGATAGAATCGGAGGGACAAGAGGGGGAGGTGTTGCGTTGCTTGTCAGAGAAAAAATTACAGCGGTGCTCTGACAGGATAGATTAGAGGGCTCATCTAGGGAGACTATTTGGGTGGAATTGAGGAAAGGGAAAGGTGTAGTAACACTTATAGGGGTGTATTATAGACCACCTAATGGGGAGCGAGTATTGGAGGAGTAAATTTTCAAGGAGATAGCAGATATTTGTAGTAAGCTCAGGGTTGTGATTGTGGGAGATTTTAATTTTCCACACATAGACTGGGGAGCCCATACTGTAAAAGGGATGGATGGTTTGGAGTTTGTAAAATATGTGCAGGATAGTTTTTTGCAGCAATACATAGAGGTACCAACTAGAGAAGGGCCAGTGTTGGATCTTCTGTTAGGGAATGAAATAGGTCAGGTGACGGAGGTGTGTGTTGGGGAGCACTTTGGGTCCAGTGATCACAATGCCATTAGTTTCAATATAATTATGGAAAAGGATAGGACTGGACCCAGGGTTGAGATTTATCTATATGGACTTCAGTAAGGCCTTTGAAGGTTAGTTAACAAGGTTCAATCATTAGGTATTAATATTGAAGTAGTAAAATGGATTCTACAGTGGCTGGATGGAAGATGCCACAGAGTAGTGTCAGGTTGGACCCTGGTGACTAGTGGTGTGCCACAGAGATCAAAGGCCTTACTGAAGTCCATATAGATAACATCCACTGCTTTACCCTTGTCAACTTTCCTCGTAACTTCTTCAAAAAATGCAGTAAGATTTGTCAAACATGACCTTCCACGCACAAATCCATGTTGACTATTCCTAATCAGACCCTGTCTATCCAGATAATTATATATACCATCTCTAAGAATACTTTCCATTAATTTACCCATCACTGGTACTGTGTCCAATGTTGTTTGTCATATACATTAATGATCTGGATGATGGGGTGGTAAATTGAATTAGTAAGTATGCAGATGATACTAAGGTAGGTGGTGTTGTGGATAATGAAGTAGGTTTTCAAAGCTTGCAGAGAGATTTAGGCCAGTTAGAAGAGTGGGCTGAGTGATGGTAGATGGAGTTTAATGCTGATAAGTGTGAGGTGCTACATTTTGGTAGGAAAAATCCAAATAAGACATGCATGGTAAATGGTAGGGCATTGAAGAATGCAGTAGAACAGAGTGATCTAGGAATAATGGTGCATAGTTCCTTGAAGGTGGAATCTCATGTCGATAGGGTGGTGAAGAAAGCTTTTGGTATACTGCCCTTTATAAATCAGAGCATTCAGTACAGGAATTGGGATGTAATGTTAAAATTGTACAAGGCATTGGTTCGGCCAAATTAGGAGTATTGTGTACAGTTCTGGTCACTGAATTATAGGAAAGATGTCAAAAAATGGAGAGAGTACAGAGAAGATTTACTAGAACGTTACCTCGGTTTCAGCACCTAAGTTAGAGGGAAAGATTGAACAAGTTAGGTCTTTATTCTTTGAGGCGTAGAAGGTTGAGGGGGGACTTGATAGAGGTATTTAAAATCATGAGGGGGATAGATAGAGTTGAAGTTGACGTGGATAGGTTTTTTCCATTGAGAGTAGTGGAGAATCAAACAAGAGGACATGAGTTGAGACTTAGGGGGCAAAAGTTTAAGGGTAACATTAGGGGGAATTTCTTTACTCAGAGTGGTAGCTGTGTGGAATGAGCTTCCAGTAGAAGTGGTAGAGGCAGGTTCGGTGTTGTAATTTAAAGCAAAACTGGATAGGTATATAGACAGGAAAGGAATGGAGGGTTATGGGCTGAGTGCGGGTCGGTGGGATTAGGTGAGCGCAAGTGTTCAGCACGGACCAGAAGGGCCAAGATGGCCTGTTTCTGTGCTGTAATTGTTATATGGTTATATGGAAATGCAAGGTAACAGTGAGGAAAGAAACCCGGAAGGCTATAGGGTGGCATAAGGTTGTCCTAGCAGACAAGGTGAGGGATTATACAGATGTTTTAAAAGCAAAAGGATTTCAGCAGACACAATTGATTGTCTGGATTATCGTCTGGTTTTTGCTTCTGTGTTCACTTGGGAAAAGGCTCTATTGAAGTGAGGCCATGGATTTTATACAAATTACGGATGAGTAAGTGTTATGGGCAAATTGGGCAACTTCGAGTGTTTTAATCCCCAGCGACTGAGAAATTCAGTCCTCGGACCCCGATGGAGGTGGATTCAGAAATTGCAGGGACGTAACCTAATTTGGAGTATTGTGTGCAGTTTACGTCACCTAAATAGGAAAGATGTAAATAAGTTTGACAGAGTACAACGACAAGGATGTTGCTGTGATTGGAGGACCTGAGTTATAAGGGAAGATTGAATAGGTTACGACTTTGTTCCTTGGAAACGCAGAAGATTTGGGGGAGATTTGATGGAGGTCTACAAAATCATGAGGGTAGATGGGGTAGAGGGATGAGGATAGTGAGGGTTAGGTCAGGGGATAGAGAGGAGTCAGGCTTCCACTTTTAATCGGCACACAATTCTCCCTCCTCCCATACTCATTTCAATCAGTGAGTCATTCCCTCTCTGTCGGCCATTTTAACGAATGTGACAACTTTCAGTGAGTGCATTACTCCCTCGGTAAAACTTCAGGCCATTTGGAATAAATGACTTTTAAAAGAAATAAATTTAACAAGTATTTCCGGCGGGGTGTCGATCAACAACCTCCGCTTGTGAAATGAAACTCGCTGTTAACCGGGGGCGAGGAGGGTTCTTGTGACAGCAGTTGTCCGGATGGAAATGCAATGATCTCTCCCAGTTTTTTTTCTAGTTAGTGGAAATATATAGTCAAACGTGTTTGGTTTAATTTCAGCAGAAATGCGGCTCCCTGTACCTGAACAGGTGAGGGACGTTTGAGCTGAAACTCTATCCACGCCAGGCAGTCTTTCTTACACAGAGGGCGGAGCTCAGACCCTCCCAGAACCCGGACTGGATCAACTCCGCAGCCTGGGACTGGCTGAGTTAAACAGAGAAACTCCGCCCCACTGGTTGCGGTGAAAGAAAAGGAGAGATCCACATGGAAATCCGGACAGAAAGGTTAACGCAGCCTGTTTGTTTTCCTCTTTAGGGTTGCTACAGTGATCCCACTCCCGCCTCCTCCCGCTGACAGACCCGTCCTGAGCCGGTGAGAGTTAGTGTGACCCGGACTGCGGCAGTCCCGCTCTACCCCGGCTCACCCGGCCCTGTCCATCTGTAATGAGCGACGGACACATCACAGCCAAGTGGCCTCGGGAGCAGCAGCTCAGACTCAACTCTCCGTACAGGGTGAGCACACCGGTGCAGGAACATTGTCGGTCACCCGGGAAGTCAGACTGTGATTTCCCGGGACCACACTGAACGCCGTCCGGTTACAACATCAGAGGTAAGTGTTGTCTATGATTCTGCACAACTATTCAGCGTTTACAGCGAGACTCGGCTTTGATCGGGGTCAGGAGTGAATTCAGTGGGAGAAGGGAGTCCTGACATGTTCATGTTAACGAGTCAACTACTGTCCAAATGGCTTAAGAGAAATGATGCCATTGCCGTCAACCACAAATACTCTCCAGGGTGGTTTCTACTAAGTGGGAGCAGAAGGCATCTTTCACCCCGGTAGTGACATGTGAAATATCCCACTGGACAGTGACCCGCCACCGATCTCTCAGAAACAAGATAAAATCAGCAGATAGATGCTGGGAATCCGAGCAACACACACAAAATGCTGGAGGAACTCTGCAGGCCAGGCAGCAGAGTTAATTAGTCATGTTAATTCTCATTGATGTGAAGAGATGTCAGTCACTGGTTCCACCCAACAGCGCAAGCGGACCGACGAAGAGGGTGTTACCTCCAGTCCGATCTCCTGTTCAAAGCGGAACAAACAAAGTAAATGACCTGCTTTGTGATTTATTTCCATTTGCCTCTGAGGGAAGCTGGGGGCATTTGTGAAGCGTCTCCTGTGGCCGGAGTCTGATGTATCGCTGAGAGGTAAAAGGTGACCGCTCATTCATCAACTTGATGCCGGTCCGCCGGGCAGGGATCCTGGCAGAAGACGGAAGGATTTTATTATCAGGATAAAGATGCTGGGAGAGGGAGTGGACAGGAGGGGCTCATCTGTGGAAATTTCTGAACCCATGGTGGTGGCGAGCAGAGAGATTCACCACATAGGGAAGCAAACACGGGCAGACTGTTGACCAGCAAGTGGGGCCAATAGTCTGGGGAAAGTAGGGGGCAAGAGTGGTGTTGGCGGGGTAAAGATGCACCGGCCCAGCGTCTTGTTGAATGACCGGACAGTTTAGAGGGGCCAGGTGGCCTGCTCCTTTTCCTGTTTGTGTGTTTAAATAGAAGGAATAACCAGACCTTCGTGGGCCTTCAGGATGTCCCAGTGTGTGTTGTAGGGACTGGTGCTTGGAGCCCAGTTTTTCACAAACTGGCAGCAAGTGGGCTGAGGGGGCAAATTCAACAATTCCAAGTGTGCTGTCGATACAAAATGTGTATTTCTATATCGTTAATGACATAAAACCGATATTTCCATATTGTTACTGATACAGGATTGTATAATTTGTGTTCCATGTGTTATCTGAACGTACTTGCCTGTGATGCTGCCACAAGTCAGTGTTTCTCTGTACCTGTACCTTCCCGTACTTGCTCACCTGGAAATAAATTCAATGTGATTCGAAAAGCTCAGTGAGATTTTATTAGTGATGATCATCTTGGCACCTCGGTAGGTCAAATGTAAATGTAAGACCCTTAGCAGTGTCGATGAGCACAGGGATCTTGGAATCCATCACTCTCAGAAAGTGACTACACAGATTGATAGGGTGGTTACAAAGGCAAACAGTATCCTCAACTTTATTATTCGAGGCATTGAGTTCAAAAATCGGGAAGTTGTGTTGCAGCTTTTTAAAACTCTAGTCAGACCACTTCTGGAGTATTTCATACAGTTCTGGTCGCCTCATTCCAGGAACGATGTCAGGGCTTTGGAGAGGGTGCAGAAGAGGTTTACAAGGAAATTGCCTGGATTAGAGGGCATGAGCTGTAACAGGAGGTTGAACTGCTCGGGTTGTTTTCTGTGGAGCCCTGCAGGCTGGGGTGAGACTGGATAGACATTTATAAGATTATGAGAGACATAGGTAGAGTAGATAGAAAATGTATTTTTACTATGGTAGGAATGTCTAATACCAGAGGCCATGCATTTAAGGTGAGAGGGGGAATTTTAAAGGAGATGTGAGAGGGCAAGTGTTTATTACACAGAGAGTGCCGGGTCGCTGGAACGTGCTGCCTGGGGTGGTGGTAGATCAGACACATTGGGGACTTTCCAGAGACATTTCAATAGGCCACGAATGTGAGGAAAATAGAGGAATATGGACATTTTGTAAGCAGAGGGGATTTTATTCGTTAACATTCTGATAACAAATTTAATTGGTTGAGCACAACACTATGGGTCGAAGGGCCTGTTCCTGTGCTGTACTGTTCTTTGTTCTGTGTCTCTTGTCGAGAGATTTCAGTGTAACAGAGGCAAAAGGAGTGAGTGGGAACAACAGGTCAGCTGGTCCAATGTGGGAAATGTGAGATTACCCATTTCTGTAGGAGAAACAGAAACACTGGGTATGTGTGTGGAGAGGGACTGAGGTGTAGTGGGCAGGGAAGGAAGTCAAAAGTACATTGTATTGATGGTAAGACTCATTGGTATAAGACTGAGAATTACTTTAACAATTATTTGGGCTTTGTTGAGATTGTACCTGGAATATGGTGTAAAATCCCACTCCCCATACTAACACAGGTTATACAAACCAAAGAACAAACTGCCGGAGGAACTCAGTGGGTCGGGCAGCATCTGTGGAGGGAAATGGACCGTCAACATTTCGGGCCAAGACCCTCCCTCTGGACTGAGAGTGGACGGGAAATAGTCAGAGAAAAGAGGTGAGGGGTGGGGATGGGGCAAGAGCTGGGGAGTGAGAGGTGGAAAGGTGGAAATAGTGACAGAGGTCAGCAGATGTGTGGAGACCGAAGGGATCAAGGAGATGAGGATTGGGATGAAACGTGGCTGAGATGGGAGAGCAGCCGCCATCTTGTTGATGGTTTGAGTAGCTGAATCCGCCTGCTGTTTCTCACTTGATGTTTCAGTGTTCCTGACCATTGAACCCAGGGGAATGTGATAGAAATTAGTGTCTGTTCACATAGAAGTGGCTTGAATGCACGATTGATTTTTGGGTCTGAATTGTCTGTTGGACAGTGATTTCTTGTGGATGGATGTGGCGGATCGTGTGTGGGATCAGGAGAGTGACCACACCCCCTGGGGCGGGGAGCCGGGGAAGAGATCATTCTCTATGGGGCGAGATCAATGGGATTCCGTAGGTGAGAACTGAGGCCGGTCCCGAGCGATGTTGGGCAGTGATTCTCTGTTACTTCCCTGAACAGCCGGACTCCCACCGTTTCCTGGACAGAACCTGCTGGGTCGGTCCGGGTTGTGGGACTTTCACACCGAACATCCTGAGATGAGCTGCCACTCAGCCCCTCTTGCCCTGGTCCTGTGATGGGGTGATGATACCAAGACTGCACTCATCCATTGAGGTTTATCCCGGGAACTTTACCTTCGTCACCCAGCCCCGTATCGGGTCCAAACTTCACCTGGATCGATAGCCTGTGTCTACAATTGTTTTCATCATTCCAGGGCGCGGGAAGCAGCCCTTCCACCTGTTGTGTTCTTGCAGACAGAGAAGGTTAAACCGGGTAATCGCACCTTCGGGACACTGCTCCATCAGTCTGAGTAGATACATCTTTCGCCCGTTCAGACAAGGCAGTGAGATCCAGATCTCTCACGGCCTCTCGTTTTGGGTGGTCATCATTGTGTTTATTTTTGTTGAATCCATGCCACTGTTCCAACCTGCTGAAGCACAGCCAATGTTTCTAGTTGTATAACCCCATTAAATGCGAGAAATAAGCCTTTTCCAGTTATCCGGGCAGCTCAAAAGTGTACAGTGTACATCGAGTTAGACTGTGAGGTCAAGAGTCCAACTTATCACATGGGGAACATTCAATGTGCTTACAACAGCAGCCTGGAATATTTCCTGGAGCCTGGTGCTCTGTGTTTTCAATGTCATTTTAAATCTTCGACCCGTCTGATAAGAGGGAATAGCGAGGGTTATGAGGATCTTTGATGCTGCCTGCTTTACTGATGCAATGGGAAGTGCAGTCACAGTCCAGGGAGGGGAGTCTGGTTTCTGTCATGTCCTCAGCGGTGCCCACAGTTTTCTGCAGTTCCTTGCAGTCAAGGGTAGAGCGGTAGCCTTATGAAGGCGTTATGTATCCGGATGGGATACTTTCTATGGTGCTTTGATAAGGTTTGGGGAGGGGCAATGTGCCTAAGCCAAATTTATTGTTGTTTGATCTAGGTTTGTCATTTTAGGATATTTTTCTATCGTATTATTCAGTCCCCGTGTATTGCTGAATGACCACCAGTGACTGTCCTTGATCCCGCACCCACATGGTTCCATCTCATTCACTCACATCTTGTGCAACCTCTCTCCAGCCCGTGTGAACCCACCTCGATGATATACAATACATCAATAAAGTTTCCTGTAACATTTGACTTCATTGTGAAGTATTATCTTGCACCTCCTATCTCATTGAGATTTCCAGGAATCAGTTTTTGTTAGCTAGAACGACGAGGTTTAACTTAATGCAGCACCTGGTAAGGTAAGAGTTACAAGCTATGATCCTAGGGTATGACAGAGAAGATTCCAGCATGTACAGAGCAGTAGTTGGTAGGCAGGAGACAAAGAGTGGGAATAAAGTGAGCCATTACTGTTCGGCTGCCGGTGACTAGAGGTTCCACAGGGGTCTGTGACGGGACCCATTTTTTTACCTTATATGTCGATGATTTGGATGCTGGAATTGATGGTTGTTGCAATGATTGCAGAGGATATGAAGGATGGCGGAAGGGCAGGTAGTTTTCTGGAGAAGGATTTAGGACAGATTAGGAGGACACGCAAAGATGTGGCAAATGAAATAAAGTTTCGGGAAGGGTTTGGGCATTTACTTTGGTAGAAGAAATGAAATGGTTTACTATTTTTTTAATGGACAGAAAATACAAATAACTGAGACACAAAGGGACTTGGGAGATATTGTACAGGATTCCATAAAGGTTAATTTGCAGATTGGGTCTGTGGTCAGGAAGGCAAATACAATGTTAACATTCATTTCAAGAGGACTAGAATATAAAAGCAATAATGTAATGTTGAGATTTCATAAAGCACCGGTGAGGCCTCACGTAGAATATTGTGAACAGTTCTGGACCGCGTATCTTAGATCCGATGTGCTGAAACAGGTGATGGTTCAAAGGAAGTTCACGAAAATGGTTCAGGATTCAGCGGCTTGTCAGATACAGAACGTTTGATGACTCTGGGTCAATTAATCACTGCAATTCAGAAGACTGAGCGGTGCCCTCATGGATCATATCAAATGGTGAAAAGCCTTGATAGAGCGGATGTGGAAAGGGTGCTTCCTCTGGTGGAAGAGTCTAAGACCAGAGGTCACAGCTTCAGAATAGAGGTGCGCCATTTTAGAACGGAGATGAGCTGGAATCTCTTTAATCAGAGTGGTGAATCTGTGGATTTCCTTGCCGCAGGCAGCTGCGGAGGTCTTTTTTTTATGTAGATTTAAAGTAGAGGTAATGGGGTAAGACAGAAGATTGGGGAAAGCCAGAAGATTGGGGCAGAAGAAAAATGTATCAGTCACGATAAAATGGCGGAGCAAACTCGTGGTCCAAATGGCCTAATTCTCCTCCTATATCTATGGTCTTAAAGGGTAAAAGTAGCCATTACAGTTTTTAGTTTCACCGTTACAAAATGGTTACAGCATTAATATTTGTCACAATGAAGCTCACAGCATGTGATGTTGTTTGTTATTTTCTTTTCCGGTTATTTTAGGTTCATTAGCTTGAAAATGTTTCTTGCGTTTGTAGTTTTTAAAAAAAACATTACCTTGGAATGAGTTGTGTTTTCTGGGAAACGGACCCGTAGAACGCTTAGTTAAGAGTGATTCCCCTACCGCGCAGAAACAGTCCTTTCAGCCCATCTAGTCCGTCACATTCTCTGCCTGAACTCATCCCCTGCACACAAACTGCAGCCTCAATACTTCTCTCAACGATGTACCCACGCAAACTTCTCTTAGACACTGCAATTGAACCCGCATCTACCAGTTCCGCTGGGAGCTGCTTCCACATTCGCCCTTCCCTCTGAGTGAAATAGTTCCCGCTCAGATTCCCCTTAAATATTTCACTTGTCACCCTAAATTCATGACCTTACCAAAACTAAGGGGCAAATACCTGCATGCATTCCATAGAACCATAGAACATTACAGCACAGAAACAGGCATTTTTGCCCTTCTTGGCTGTGCCGAACCATTTTTCTGCCTAGTCCCACTGACCCGCACCTGGGCCATATTGCCCGAAGTCCCTCTCAACCAAGTTTTTCTTAAATGTCAAAAGTGAGCCCACATTCACCACTTCATCTGGCAGTTCATTCCACATTCCCACTGCTCTCTGCATGAAGAAGCCCCTCATAATGTTCCCTTTAAACTTTTCCCCTTTCACCCTTAACCCATGTCCTCTGTTTTTCTTCTCCCCTAGCCTCAGTGGAAACAGCCTGCTTGCATTCACTCTATCTATACCCATCATAATTTTATAACCTCTATCAAATCACCCCTCATTTTCCTACGCTCCAGGGAATAAAGTCCTAACCTATTCGACCTTTCTCTATAACTCAGTTTCCCAAGTCCCGGCAACATCCTCGTAAACAATCTCTGCACTCTTTCAACCTTATTAATATCCTTCCTGTAATTCGGTGACAAAAACTGCACACAATACACCAAATTCGGTCTCACCAATGTCTTATACAACCTCACGATTACATTCCAACTTTTATACTCAATTCTTTGTAAAATAAGGCCAATATACCAAAAGCCCTCATTACAACCCTATCTACTTGTGACACCACTTTAAGGGAATTATGTATCTGTACTCCCAGATCCCTCTGTTCTACTGCACTCCTCAGTGCCCTACCATTTACCTTGTATGTTCTACCTTCGTTTGACCTTCCGAAGTGCAACACCTCACACCTGTACGCATTAAACTCCATCTGCCATTTTTCTGCCCATTCCTCCTTCAACCTATATTCACCCTATATCCAGTCTGTATCCCACCACCTCAAGGATATATATCAACCATCTTGTTCAACTTCTGTCCAGTATGTATCCCATCACCTCAGTGATATATATCAACCATCTTGTTCAACCTCTGTCCAGTCCGTATGCCACCACCTCAGTAATATATATCAACCAACTTGTTCAACCTGTGTCCAGCCTGTATCCCACCACCTCAGTAATATATATCAACCAACTTGTTCAACCTGTGTCCAGCCTGTATCCCACCATCTCAATGATATATATCAAACATCTTGTTCAACCCCGTTTCAGACTGTGTCCCATTGCCGCAATGATATCTTTCAGCAATCTTTCTTCTAAACTTTGTCCTCATTGTGAAGTTTTGTTTTGCCTTTTTTTTGTGTGTGAAAATAATAGAAACACCAGAGGTTTAGTTGGACACATCACGTGGCAGAGAAAAAGCAACCATTTAAATTTTAGGTTCACCATTACAAAATGGTTGCAGTGTTAATCTTCATCATAATGGAACTCATAGGATCTGATGTTGAGTTTATTATTTCCTTTCTCGGTTATTTTCGGTGAACCACTTCCTCTGTTTCCAGGGTAACGGCCCGTCAGAGCTGCAGCAAGTGTTGCAGTTTTTATCGCTCTGTGGTCACCGCCTCTCAGTGTAGAGACAGTGGCCTCTGGAGCAAATGTAACAGAGTGATAGTGGGAGGAAAGGATGCTGTGAGCATTGGCTGAATGGGATGTATTACACCAGGGTCAGAATGAACACAGAACTAATAAATTGTTTGGGGTGGGGTGGCAATCGGTAACTATCTGTGCATTAAAATAAAGGAGAAATACTACAGTTGCAGGAAATTTAAAGTGAGGAGGGGAAAATACTGGAAACGCACAGCAGATCGGCAGCATCTTGGACAGTCTCAGTTCTGGAACTGGGTATTCCACCATTTCTCTTTTCAGAGATGTAGTCTGATGTACTGAGTTCCCAGCATTTTCTATTTTATAATTTTCCATTTCGTTCCTGCTACACTGCAGGAAAAATGGCAGCCCGCTCTGCTGGGCAATATCCCACACAGCAGGAAGATTGTGATCAAATGTGCTCGGTTTAGCTGCTGGGGTCAGGCTGAAGTGTATCCGCATCCTCTATACAGACCGGGGAACCAGCCTGAGCACCGGCCACAGCAGAGGGTCATTAGGTTCCAATTCCACCTGAGTTTGCGAAGCGGAAATGGCAGGAACACCACGGCAAATTGCCGGCACCAAAGCGTCTTTGTATGGGTGATGATATTGGGCTGGTGACTCTGAGGATATGGAACCGGCAGTATACGGACTTCAGTCCAGGTTGGTAATTCGACAGCTGGGATCGGAATTTTCTCAGTCTGCAGTGATGCTGAAGTCTTGGGCGGTTGGGCGTTGGTTATGGGGAAATCACAGTCAACACTGCCCAATAGAACATCACATCTGTCAAGTATTTTGGAGATTATTTAAGAGTTAACTAGAGAGTTGGGTGAAGTTGGGCAGTGATGTTGTTCATCTGAACTTTGGTAAACAAATCTGTAACAAGATCCCGCATGGCAGCAGATTGGGAAGGTTCAGTCACGTGGGATTCACGGGGAGCTGGCGAGGTGGATTCACACCGGGCTCAAGAACAAGAAGCAGATGGAAATGGCAGGAGGATGGGAACCGGAATGATTGAGCAGAGAAGGGGGAAAATAAATCTGAGATAGTGAGCAGTAAAAATGTCAGGAAGGACAGGCAGGCGATGGGGCAAATTGCAGACATTGGGATGAGTTGTGGTGCAATCAAGTTGCAGTGCAGTCAAAGAAAAAATTAACAAATACTGGACTTAAGGTGTTATTCTTAAATGCACGCAGCATAAGGAATACAGTGGATGATCTTGTCGTAGAGCTACAGATTAGCAGGTATGATATTGTGGCCATCACTGAGACATTGCTAAAGATGCATGCCTCTGGGAGCTGAACGTCCAAGGATACACGGGGTATCGGAAGGATAGGCAGGTAGGCAGAGGGGTTGGTGTGGCTTTATTGGTAATAAATTATATTAAATCATTAGAAGGAGGTGACATAGGATCGGAAAGTGCAGAATCTTTATAGGTTGGCCTAATAAATCGCAGGGGTAAAAGGACCCTGATGGCAGATATATACAGGCCTCCTAACAGCTGCGGTGATACGGACTACAAATTTCAATAGGAAATAGAAAAGGCTTCCCAGAAGGGCAGTGTTATGATAATTGTTGGGAGTTAAACATGTGAGTGGATTGGGAAAATCAGGTTGGCACTGGTTCTCAAGAGAGAGAATTTGTAGAATGTCTACGAGATGGCTTTTTAGAACAGCTTGTTGTTGAGCCCACTGGGGCATCGGCTGTACTGGATTGGGTATTGTGTAATGAACCAGAGGTGATTAGAGAGATTGAGGTGAAGGAACCCTTACGAGGCCATCATCACAACATGACTGAGTTCACTGTGAAATTTAAGAAAGGAAAGCCTAAATCTGATGTGTCGGTATTTCAGTGGAGTAAAATAAATTACAGTGACATGAGAGAGGATCTGGTCAAGGTTGACTGGAAAGGGACACTAGCGTGAATAACGGCAGAGCAGCAGTGGCTGGAGTTTATGCAAGAAGTGAGGAAGGTGAAAGACAGATATATTCCAAAAAAGAAGAAATTTTCGAGTGGAAAAAGGATGAAACCGTGGCTGACAAGAGAAGTCAAAGTCAAAGTAAAAGCAAAGCAGAGGGCATACAAGGAAGCAAAAATTAGTGGGAAGACAGAGGATTGGGAAGATTTTAAAAGCTTACAAAAGGAAAGTAAGAAGGTCATTAAGAGAGAAAAGAACAACTATGAAAGGAAGCTAGCAAATAATATCAAAGAGGATACTAAAACCTTTTTCAAGTATATAAAGTGTAAAAGACAGGTGAGAGTAGATATAGGACCCATAGAAAATGATGCTGGAGAAATTGTAATGGGAGATAAGGAGATGGCAGAGGAACTGAATGAGTATTTTGCATCAGTATTCACTGAGGAAGACTTCAGCAATATAGCGGACATTTAAGGGTGTCGGGGAAGAGAAATATGCACAGTCACAATTACGACAGAGAAAGTACTCAGGAAGCAGAATAGTCTAAGAGTAGATAAATCTCCTGTACCAGATGGAATGCACCCTCGTGTTCTGAAGGAAGTAGCAGTGGAGATTGCGGAGGCATTAGCAATGATCTTTCAGAAGTGAATATATTCTGGCATGGTTCCAGAGGACTGGAAGATTGCAAATGTCACTCCGCTATTTAAGAAGGGGGCAAGGAAGCAAAAAGGAAATTATAGACCTGTTAGCTTGACATCTGTGGTTGGGAAGTTTTTGGAGTTGATTATCAAGGATGAGGTTACGGAGTACCTGGAGGCATATGACAAGATAGGCAGAACTCAGCATGGTTTCCTTAAAGGAAAATCCTACCCGACAATCGTATTGCAATTTTTTGAGGAAATTACAAGCAGGCTAGACAATGGAGATGCAGTGGATGTTGTGTATTTGGATTTTCAGAAGGCCTTTGACAAGGTGCCGCACATGAGGCTGCTAAACAAGATAAGAGCCCATGGAATTACGGGAAAGTTACATATGTGGATAGAGCGTTTGTTGATTGGCAGAAAATAGAGAGTGGGAATAAAGGGATCCCATGCTGGTTGGCTGCCGGTTACCAGTGGTGTTCCACAGGGTTCTATGTTGGAGCCATTTCTTTTTATGTTGTATATCAACGATTTGGATTATGGAATAGATGGCTTTGTGGCTAAGTTTGCTGATGATACAAAGATAGGTGGAGGGGCCCGTAGTGCTGAGGAAACAGAGTCTGCAGAGAGACTTGGATAGATTGGGGGAATGGGCAAAGAAGTGGCAATTGAATTACAATGTGGGAAAGTGTATGATGATGCTCTGTGGTAGAAGAAATAAGCGGGCAGTCTACTATTTGAATGGGGAGAGAATTCAAAGTTCTGAGATGCAACGGGACTTGGGAGTCCTCGTGCAGGATACTCTTAAGGTTAACCTCCAGGTTGAGTCGGTGGTGAAGAAGGCGAATGCAATGTTGGCATTCATTTCTAGAGGAATAGAGTACAGGAGTAGGGATGTGATGCTGAGGCTCTATAAGGCACTGGTAAGACGTCACTTGGAATACTGTGTGCAGTTTTGTGCTCCTTCTTTAAGAAAGGATGTGCTGACATTGGAGAGGGTTCAGAGAAGATTCACTAGAATGATTCCGGGAATGAGAGGGTTAACATATGAGGAACGTTTGACAGCTCTTGGACTGTACCCCTTGAAGTTTAGAAGAATGAGGGGGGACCTCATAGAAACATTTTGAATGTTGAAAGGCATGGACAGAGTGGATGTGGCAAAGTTGTTTCCCATGGTGGGGGAGTCTAGTACAAGAGGACGTGACGTGAGGATTGCAGGGCGCCCATTCAGAAAGCAGATGCAAAGAATTTTTTTTTTTAGCCAGAGGATCTGTGGAATTTGTTTTCACGGGCCGCAGTGGAGGTCAAGTCATTGGGTGCATTTAAGACAGAGATTTATAGGTGTCTGAGTAGTCAGGGCATCAAAGGTTATCGTGAGAAGGCGAGGGAATGGGACTAAATGGAGAATGGATCAGCTCATGATAAAATGGTGGAGCAGACTCGATGGGCCAAATGGCCGACTTCTGCTCCTTTGTCTTATGGTCTTATGGTGTTGGGCAGGATCCCTAATCACAGCAGGAAGATAGTGTTCAAGTGTGCTTGGTTCAGCTGCTGGGGTCAGGCTGAAGTGTATCCGCATCCTCTATACAGACTGGTGAACCAGCCTGAGCACCGGCCCCGGCAGAGGGTCATTAGCTTCCAATTCCACCTTAGTTTGTGAATCGCAAATGGCAGGAACACCACGGCAAATTGCCGGCACCAAAGCGTCTTTGTATGGGTGATAATATTGGGCTGGTGATTCTGAGGATATGGAACTGGCAGTATACGGGCTTCAGTCCAGGTTGGTAATTCGACAGCTGGGATCGGAATTTTCTCAGTCTGCAGTGATGCTGAAGTCTTGGGCGGTTGGGCGTTGGTTATGGGGAAATCACAGTCAACACTGCCCAATAGAACATCACATCTGTCAAGTATTTTGGAGATTATTTAAGAGTTAACTAGGGAGTTGGGTGAAGTTGGGCAGTGATGTTGTTCATCTGAACTTTGGTAAAGTCTGTAACAAGATCCCGCATGGCAGCTGATCGGGAAGGTTCGGTCATGTGGGATTCACGGGGAGCTGGCGAGGTGGATTCACACCGGGCTCGAGAACAAGAACCAGAGGGAGATGATTGATGATGGTTTTAGCAAATGGAGCCCTGTGGCGAGTGGGATGTGTGTGTCAGTGTCGAGACCTCTGTAATTCACTATTCATGTCACTGCTTTGTATGTGAATGTACGTGGCACAGTTAGCAAGCTTGAATTTAATTGAATTAAATTGAATTAATTTCTTACATCCTTCACCCACATGAGGAGTAAAAATCATTACGTTACGTCTCGGTCTAAATGTGCAATGTGCAATCAAACTATTTTATAATAATTTATAATGAATTGGACAGTCAATATAATATCAAATCAGCGTGAGCTAATCAGTCTGATGGCCTATTGGAAGAAGCTCTCCCGGAGCCTGTTGGTCCTGGCTTTTATGCTGCGGTACCGTTTCTTGGATGGTAGCAGCTGGAGCAGTTTGTGTTTGAGGTGACTCTGGTCCCCAAGGATCCTTCGGATCCTTGTAAGTGTCCTGAAACATAGGAAGTTCACAACTACAGATGTGCTGGGCTGTCCGCACCACTCTCTCTGGAGTCCTGCGATTGAGGGAGTTACATTTCCCACACCAGGCAGTGATGCAGCCAGTCAGGATGCTCTGAATTGTGCCCCTATAAAAAGTTTTTAGGATTTGTGGTTGATACTGAACTTCCACAATCGTCTGTGGTGAAAGAGACTCTTCTGTGCCTTTTTCACCGCACAGCTGGTGTGAACAGACCACGTGGGATCCTCGGTGATGTGGATGCCAAGGAACATAAAGCTGTTCACCCTCTCAACCCCAGATTCATTGACGTCAATAGGGGTCAGCCCGTCTCCATTCCTCCTGTAATCCACAACCAGCTCCTTTGTTTTTGCGACATTGGGGGAAAGGTTATTTTGCCACCACTGCGTCAGAGAGATGACTTCTTCCCTATAGGCCACCTCATTATTGCTTGAGAGCAGTCTAATCAATGTAGTGCCGTCGTCAGATTTAATTAGCAGATTAGAGCTGTGGATAGCAGCATTGTCACGGATATACAGGGAGACTAAATTCGGGAGATTGGTTGATAAGGCAACAGGTGACAATGAATTTCAAAGACATCTTGGTCAGTTATGTAGATGGGCTGAGGAATGGTAAATGGTTTGCAACGTGGACAAGTGAAAGATGGTGCATTTTGGACAGTCAGACCAGGGAGGAACTGGTATAGTGAATGGGAGTGCACCGAGTGTTGTGGAACAGAGCGACCTGGGAGTACAAGAATACAGTTCAGTGAAAATGGACGGGCAAGTATAGAGGGTGAAAAAGAAGGCTTTACGCATGCTGGCCTTAGGGCATGAGGTCCGGATTATGGGCATTATATTGTAGTTATATAAATTGTTGGCGCGGCTACACAGAGTATTATGTACAGTTGTGTTCACCCTACTGTAGGAAAGATATTATCAGTCTGGAGAGGGTGCAAACGAGATTGCTGAAGATGCTGACTGGACTAGAGGGGCGAGTCACAGGGAGAGATCAGCTGAGCTGGATCTTTATTTCAGAGGAGGGTGACATTGTAGAAGTTTACATAATCAAGAGGGAGTATAGATAATGTGGTTGGTCGTGGTATTTTCCCCAAGGTTCAAGATTCAAAATTGTTTAATGTTATTCCAGTACATAAGTGTAAAGTGTGATCTGGCCAGCACGGTACGGGACCGAGGGACACTCTCCCCGTTCCCTGTTACTGACTCTCACCGTCTTCTGCGCGCACCAGCTCCCCACCCCACCCACTGCCCACGCGCGCCCTCTCGCGGATCTTCGACACCCTTGCGCTTCCGGGCTGATGTTGAGACGATATAAGCATGTTGCGTGTACCCGGTATCTCTCGTGAAGTGGCATGATATTTACTTGTCTGTCATTGGTGAGAGCAAATGCCAATTTAGCATACCAACCAACGGGGATATGGGTTTCATCATTAAGGTGTTCCCTCCTTCGACCCCCACCACGTGTTTCCCAACCTGATTCCCGTGAAAGATCCAAAAAGCTTGTTTCTTTAATGTCACACGGAGAGCGGAGAGAGGTAGAGAGGGAATTAGTGTGGGATCCTGTTGAAGGTGTCGGAAGTTGTGGAGGATAATGTGCTGGATCCGGAGGCTGTTGGGGTGGTAGGGATAGGGAATAGCATTTTTGATTTGGCAGGGTGGGAAGAGGTATAGTCGAGATAATTATGAGAGTCAGCTTCCACTTATTTTCCATTTATTACCACGGAGTTAATAGGTCTGGCTGGTTTTCTTAGTATTGAGCAATAAGCCAGCTTTCCACTTTCTTCTTTCACTTTCATTAGAAGCTTCCTCAGATCCTCCTCACTTTCAGCCATTAGAATAGTATCGTCTGCATATCCGAAGTTGTTATTATTTTGTCTGGTAATTTTGATTCCAGCACTTTGAGTCCTCGAGACCAGCATTCCTCATGATATGTTCAGCATATAGATTAAATAAGTAGGGTGACAGTATGCAGCCTTGTCGTACTCCTTTCCCAATCTTAAAACAGTTTGTTGTTGTGTGGTCAGTTCTAACTGTTGCTTCTTGATCTTTGTACAATTTTCTCATAAGGCAGATCAGATGTCCTGGTATGCCCATTTCTTTGCCTTAGTTTATTCTGGTCCACACTGTTGAAGGCTTTTGAGTCGTCATTAAAACATAGATTAATATTTCTCTGGAATTCTCTTGATTTCTCTATTATCCAGCATAAGTTAACAATTTGGTGCCTGATGCCTCTGCCTCTTCCAAAACCAGCTTGTACATCCGGCTATTCTCATTTGGTATATTGCTGGAGTCTTGCTTGCATGATTGTTGGTAATACCTTGCTACCATGTGGAAATTGTTCGGTAATTTGAACATTCCTTTACATTTCCCTTTTTGGAAATTTGGATATAATTTTTTTTTCATTTTAAATGTCATTGTTAGGTTTACCAGATCTGCTGGAAAATTGCATGCACCACTTTTACAGCAACA